>NC_044050.1:22251995-22419495 GCF_902167405.1 Gadus morhua | reverse complement strand
GATAGGCTGGTTCGGTTACATAACCGAGGGAGAGTACTACAGCACCACAACAGAGGAAGAGAGCTCCATTGCAGCCCTGGCAGAGTATGTGGCGCATCTCGTCCGCTTACTTGACCACCATATTTTATGTCCCTTCACCAGGGTGCTGGTTCGAGACCCGGCTCCTCCTAGCTAAATGTCGGGATGTTGAAGCTGATAGCATTTAGTCACCACTGTTGTTTTGGTCGTATCATTACAGGAAGACAAACACAGGTCGCGCGGGTGTCTGGGCGTACAAGGTCGGACACCTTTACTATGTCGACATCCTTCCTGGCAAGGCCAACACGATCACTGGACCGGAGCCGGAGGGAGCCGTTGTCACCGAGTCTCCAAGGCATCCAGAGGATAAGCAGGAAGTAGAGACGGAGGCCCCAGGCTCAGCTGTGGAGGATACCGAGATGACCCCTCTTATCATTCAGCCTGAGCCTCAGAACACGACCCCGGACCACCAGCCTGAGACCCAAGACCCATTTGAGCCAGAAACAGAGACACCATTACTTGGTACCACATACCCTAATCCTGAGAGCACCCAAACCCTCGAATTCACCCCACAGACCACGGAAGCATGGTACCCCGATCTGGAGGAACCTCAACAACCACAGACCAATGAACAAGAGTATCCTGAACCAGAAGAAGCAGAGCACCCAGGAAGAACAAGTCCTGAGCGGCCCCAGCGTCCAGAGGTGGTGGTGGTAGACCAAGACCTGGATGTAGACGGTAAAGATCACTAGAGTTCATTCATTCATTGACAAAAGGGTGACGGTACTACCGGTAATGGTACCAACAGTAACGTTTAGGGTAAGGTTACTGACTGAAAGGTTTTCCACCGGCAACGTTAGGATTCTAACGGTAAGGTTACAAACAGCGTTTTTACTAACGGCGTGATTGCTAGCAGGAAGGTTACTAGCGACAAGGTTACTAGCGGCCGTGTTGCTAGTGGTAAGGTTGCTAGCGATAAGTTTGCTAGCTGTAAGTTTTTTAACGGTAAGGCTACTAGCATAAGGTTTGTAAAAGTAATGTTAGTAACGTAATGTGTCCAGTGTTAGGTTTCTAACCTTGAGATCTCTGTGTTTAACAATGGAAGGCCTCTTTTCCTCCACAGTGTTTTCCTACAACTCTGAGACCTGCAGCCGCACCAGACTGACTTGCTCCGCCTTCGCTGATTGCCGCGACTACAGCACCGGGCCCTGCTGCCAGTGCCGTCCTGGTTTCTATGGTAACGGGAAGGACTGTGTTGCAGAAGGTAAGACACTAGCAACCCCCGACGGACCAAAATATGTCTGGACGCAATTGGATAGACAAACCTACAACCAATCAGAGCAACGGCCCTCGTCAAATATCAGTGGTAGACATCTTGGTTGTTTATCAAAATGCCTCAACAGCGCTCCCATAGGATGTATGTCATTGTATGAAGCCCCCCAGGTTTTAGATCTAATGTTTGGGTTGCGATGCTGACGGTGCAGCAGGCTGACGGTGCTGGAGGGTGGGGTCACGGTGTTGCAGGGTGGGCTAACATTGCTGGAGGGTGGGCTAACATTGCTGGTGCTCGACAGGGAAACCCCAGAGGATGAACGGGAAGGTGAACGGCCGTGTCTTTGTGGGTGACGCCTCCACCCCCGTCCAGCTCAGCAACAACGATCTCCACTCCTACGTGGTGGCCAACGACGGACGGGCGTACGTCGCCATCAGCAGCGTCCCCGCGGGCCTGGGCCCCTCCCTCCAGCCCCTGACCTCGCTGGGCGGAGTCATGGGCTGGGCCTTCGCTCTGGAGCAACCGGGCTACCAGAACGGATTCAGCCTCATCGGTACGACAACACCACGACAAAAACATAATAACAACAAGACACCAACAACATCATAATAATAACAACCACACCCCAACAACAACATAATAACAACAAGACGCCAACAGCAACATAATAACAACAACCACACCACAACAACAACATAATAACAACAACCATACCACAACAACATAATAACAACAACCACACCACTACAACAACAACTTAATACCAACAACAGCGCCACAAACAACAAAGCAACCACAACATAATAACAAGACCCAACCACAATATACGAATAATCACAACCACAACATAACCACCCCTGTTGTGCCCACAGGAGGTGTCTTCAGCAGGCAGGTGGAGGTGGTGTGGGGGGGTGGAGAGAGACTCAGCATAACCCAGGAGTTCCAGGGCATCGACGAGCACGAACACCTGCTGGTCAGCACCTCCCTGGAGGGGAGGGTCCCTGAGCTGGCCCCCGGGGCGTCCGTCCACATCCAGGCCTACCAGGAGGTCTACCAGCACAGCGGCAACTGTAATGCTACACACAGTACTGCAGTACCTGTAGTACTGTATTTATTATTATTATTTTTTTTTTATTTATTATGTTTATATATTTTTATTTTTTTTCCACAATTTCTTGTTTGTTTTTTTTAACGATTTATGATGACTATATGCTCTGTAAGGGGACCTTGGGTGTCTTGAAAGGCGCCCCTAAATTAAATGTATTATTATTAGTAGTAGTACTGCACACGGGACAGCACAGTCGGACCCCAGGAAGACTAGCTCCCACTCCGGTGCTATGCTAATGGGGATCCTAATCATAATAATAATAGTAATAATAATAATGCACTGCAGTATTACACACAGTACTGCAGTACTACACGCAGCACTGCAGTACTACACACAGTACTGCAGTTCTACACACAGTACTGCAGTGCTACACACAGCACTACACACAATACTGCGTGACCTCACACAGTACCTCTATAATGTTAACAGAACTGAAGTACTACCCACAGTACTGCAGTACTGTACACAGTACTACACATACTGCTACACAGCATTATAGTACTATAGAAAGAAATACAGTATTACACACAGTACTACACACACTACTGCAGTACTGTACACAGTACTACACATACTACTACACAGCATTATAGTACTATAGACAGTAATACAATATTACACACAGTACTACAAACAGTACTGCAGTACTTCACACGCAACTACAGTACTTCACAAAGTAGTGCACATATATACAGATACAAACACACTATTTTAAATAAAGAAATTAAAGGAATCCAAAACATACAATGTAGAACAGATAGAAAGTGTGAATTAGCTTTTGTCCATTTATGTTGTTATGAGGAACGTGTTCCTTAATGTTGACATGAGGAAGGTGTTCATGTTCCTTAATGCTGACATGAGGAACGTGTTCATGTTCCTTAATGTTGACATGAGGAACGTGTTCATGTTCTTAATGTTGACCTGAGGGACGTGTTCATGTTCCTTAATGTTGACATGAGGAACGTGTTCATGTTCCTTAATGTTGACATAAGGAACGTGTTCATGTTCTTGATGTTGATCTGAGGAACGTGTTCATGTTCCAAGAGTTTGTAATAGAAAGCGTTCTGTGAGAAAACAAATAAAAGATCAGGCATGTTGAAGGCAGCAGTGGAACGGCAAGGGGTTAAAGGTCAGGCTGCGTTGACTTCCTGTCAGCAGAATCCCTGGTGCTTCTCCAAATAATATTCCTCCTCCTCCTCCTCCTCCTCCTCCTCCAGACATCACCTCCTCCTCCAACAGGGAGTACACCGTCACCCTGCCCAGTGGGGAGACGCGGCCCCAAACCTTCCAGTGGCGGCAGACCATCAGCTTCCAGAGCTGTCCACATGACGACGGTCGTCAGGACGACGGGAGGCGCGCACCCCAGACCCAGCAGCTGAGCGTGGACCAGATCTTCGTGATGTACGACACAGAGAACCAGCTCATCCGATACGCCATGAGCAACAAGATAGGATCCATGAGCAGTGAGTCCTGCACCTCCTACACCTCCTCCTACACCTCATACACCTTCTCCTACACCTTCTCCTACACCTCCTCCTACACCTCCTCCTACACCTCCCCTCCTAAACCTCCTCCCCATGCTTGGAGGTGGGGAGTATTAGGGAGGATTTAGAGGTTCCACCTTCCTTTTCATGCACTTTTAAGAGGATATCTGGGAGGAAATTACATCCAGTGAGGTCGCCCTCAGAGTTCTGCCGGAAAAATGCTGAGGTTAGAGGCCGTGTTTTCTTCAGCTGTCAAGAGAGACCGGGGGAGGGAGGGAGGGAAAGAGAGAGAGAGAGAGAGAGAGAGAGAGAGAGAGAGAGAGAGAGAGAGAGAGAGAGAGAGAGAGAGAGAGAGAGAGAGAGAGAGAGAGAGAGAGAGAGAGAGAGAGAGAGAGAGAGAGAGAGAGAGAGAGAGAGAGAGAGATCTTTGAGGAGGTATAACAGCTAGGAGGCTCTGTGTGTGTGTGTGTGTGTGTGTGTGTGTGTGTGTGTGTGTGTGTGTGTGTGTGTGTGTGTGTGTGTGTGTGTGTGTCTGTGTTTGTGTGTGTGTGTGTGTGTGTGTGTGTGTGTGTGTGTGTGTGCGTGCGTGCGTGTGTGTGTGTGTGTGTGTGTGTGTGTGTGTGTGTGTGTGTGTGTGTGTGTGTGTGTTTGTCTGTAGCCAGCAGGTTAAACTAACATCTGTACAACATCTGGCTCTAGTTCCTGCTGAGGTCACATGGTCTCACAGGAAGCTGATTGGCTGCTGCCACGGTGACCGGGGAAACCAGTGGACACATGTAGTTCGACTAACACAGATAACTTTATTACAACTAACTATAACAACAACTATAACTTTATTGCAACTAACCATTAACATTTGATAACAGCTATAACTTTATAAAAACAGACTTTTACCGCTTAACCACACCGATACTCAAATGTTGGGAACCACTGTACATATATGATATTTCCTTCTAGTTAATGCTGACATAATTTATTTCATCCTAGATGCTATTTAATGCTCATTGTTGTGCTAGAAGATAGCACAATAACAATAATGTACAATAATATAAGTTTAATGGTATTTAATTTGCTAGTAGATTATGCTAGTCCGCGCTAGGAGATGCTTGTCTTTGCTAGTAGATGCTAGGTGATGCTAGGCCATGCTAGTAAATCCAACTAGTCTGTGCTAGTTGATGCTATCTATGCTAGATGAAAGACGGTGTATGTCTATGCTAATAGATGCTAGTGAATTCTAGTCTGTGCTAGTAGATGGTAGTAAATGTTAGTCTATGCTAGTAGATACCAGATGAGGCCATGCTAATATATGCTAGTCAATGCTAAGCCGTGTTAGTGGATAGTAATTCAACTTTTCAACCTTTGTTTCAGGTGGACCCCCGGAGCAGAACCCGTGCTTCACGGGTCGTCACGGCTGTGACAACAACGCCGTCTGTCGTCATGGAGACGGACTCGAGTTCACTTGCAAGTGTTCCATTGGCTTCAGCGGAGACGGGAGGACCTGCTATGGTAACACCCAGGGCCGTCGGACTGCGGGTGTTAGGTGGACATTTGTGGGGGGGCCCAAGGCAGATGGGGGCCCCTAAAAAAAAATATATATATATATTATTTCTTTAGAATTTTCTAACAACCCCAAGTGGTAGGAGCCGCACACTGCGCTCAGCGGCAATTGCCGCCAGGCCACGTCTCGCCCCCCTCGTAGATGTATGTTAATATGTTAATGTTTGTAGATGTATGTTAATATATGTGTAGATGTATGTAAATCTGTGTAGATGATTATTGATAATATTTTTTTATATGTAGAATGTATTTTCACATATATGTGTCAATGTGTGTGGATGTATATTAACATATGTTGATATGTGTGGATGTATTTTAATCTATGTTAATCTGTGGTAATATGTATAGATGTATATTAATATTTGTTAATATTTGTAGATGTATGTGGATCTGTGTTAATATGTGTACATGTACAGTATATTAATGTATGTTAATATGTGTAGATGTAGACGAGTGCCGGGCCGCCCCCCCAGTCTGTGGGCGGGACTCTGTCTGCACCAATCAGCAGGGGAGTTTCCGCTGCGACTGCCCCGACGGCTTCCTACCCGGGGACCACAACACCTGCATCAGTATGTACCGGGATGTGTGTGTGTGCGTGTGTGTGTGTGTGTGTGTGTGTGTGTGTGTGTGTGTGTGTGTGTGTGTGTGTGTGCGTGCGTGTGTGTGTGTGTGTGTGTATGTGTGTGTGTGGAGGGGTGGTGCATGTGTGTGTGTGCATGTGTCTTAGGAGAGGGGGGTGCATGTATGTGTTTGTGCGTGTATGTGAAGGGTGTGTGTGTGTGTGTGTGTGTGTGTGTGTGTGTGTGTGTGTGTGTGTGTGTGTGTGTGTTGAGAGGGGGTGCATGTGTATGTTTGTGCGTGTATGTGAGGGGTGTATGTGTGTGTGTGTGTGTGTGTGTGTGTGTGTGTGTGTGTGTGTATGTGTGTGTGTGTGTGTGCGACACCCAAAGTGTCCTGCTGTGTACAGATGTTGAAGAGTGACCTTGTAGAAATAAACAGACTTGATGTGATCCATATGTTGGATGAAAGCCAGGAGGATATTACGGGCGGGATTCTCTACTCGCACTGATATACCATGGGTGTTGAGGGGTGTGTGTGTGTGTGTGTGTGTGTGTGTGTGTGTGTGTGTGTGTGTGTGTGTGTGTTTGTGTTTGGGTGTGTGTGTGTGTGTGTTTAGGATTGTGTGTGTGTAGGGGGGGGATTATGTGGGCGATGAAGAATAACTTAATTTAGGACACTTCAGACGGCAAAATATTTTATTTTATTTTAGAGCAAGATCATGGGAAGATGTAGGCAGCAAAGGTACCAAGCATACAGTCCATGAGAAAATGGGTGGACATGATTCTGATAGGGAGATGTTCACATCAAATGCAGTTAATAGTATACAAAGGTAATTAGGTAGGTGAGAGGGAATGACCGTCGTGGGGAGTTTAGGATTGGCGATGGCTGAAGTCAGACATGGCAGGAGAGACCAAGTTAAATTACAATACACGGTGAAGGAGACATGTCCTGTCTGCAAATCTGCAAGCAAGACTGCAACACAGTTAAAGGAATCTACACAACAAAGAAGTCAGTACACTAGCATGGCCTCAGTGTCAGACTCCGTGGCTACAATGCAAATGCTAACTAAATTAACACCTTTCTGTTAGAGCGAGGAAGGGAGGTATCTCTCGATCCAAGGAGAATCTATACAAAGTAATTTTCAATTGACTATTATTTATATACACAAGGTTTATATAATCTCTATATAATTGTGTTTTATAGTTAAAATTTATATTTTCGTGACAGTTTCGTGTGTGTTATTTTTTTGGGGATTTTGTGTGTGGGTTTGGAATCTTGTGTCGTGGGTGCGTCTAAAGCGGTTTGTGCGTATTGTGTGTCTTTAGGGGAGGAGCTTCCTGTGGACCACTGCCAGGCAGGGCGTCATGACTGTGATGTCATAGAGAGAGCAACGTGTCACTTCACCGGAGGCTCCGCCTACCTCTGTTCCTGCCTGCCGGGTTACCTAGGAGACGGACGTGTGTGTGAGGGTGAGCAGAAGCGCCTCGGAGAGTGTGTGCGTGTGTGTGTGTTCAAGAGTGTGTTGGACTGTGTGTTGGAAAGTGTGTGTGTGTGTGTGTGTGTGTGTGTGTGTGTGTGTGTGTGTGTGTGTGTGTGTGTGTGTGTGTGCGTGTGTGTGTGTGTGTGTGTGTGTGTGTGTGTGTGTGTGTGTGTGTGTGTGTGTGTGTGCGTGCGTGTGTGTGTGTGTGTGTGTGTGTGTATGTGTGTGTGTGTGTTGGAGAGTATATGTGTGTCTGTCCTCGACATGTTCTGACTCTGCTGGCCTTGTCCTTGGGCAAGGCATCAGATAACTGCTCTATCAGAGTCTGGGGTAGACCCCCCCAGTTACCGTGGCGATGAGAACGTCTGCCTGGTGCTCGTGTGACTGAGAGGATATCATCGCTCACCTCGTCTCCGTAGACACGGGGTCACGTGACTAGACCAGCTCTTCGTCAAATCAGAACGTAACCATAACAGTGAAGTGCAATCAGAAATCACACGCTGTTCCTTTTCCTGATGACCTTGGGAACTGGTCCTGACCACTTGAGATCCACCAGTACTCCTAGTACCATGAGTATCATGAGTAGTTAGGGGTACTAGTACTGCAGTATCATGAGTATCCTCACGGGTACTAGTACTGCAGTACCATGAGTATCCTTAGGGGTTCTAGTACTGCAGTAATGACTAATGAGTTAATGACGATCCCTGAATAGTAGATCTGTAGTGAGTTAATGATGAACCATGAATAGTAGATCTGCAATGAGTTGAGGACCCAACGTTTTTTGGACCCCCTCCTCCAGATGTGGATGAGTGCCAGCAGGGTCGTTGTCACGCCGACGCGGTCTGCTTCAACACCCAGGGATCCTACATCTGTCAATGCCGCCCAGGTTTCCAAGGCGATGGTTTCCACTGCAGCCCCGTTTCCACAGGTAGTTCCAGTTACTGTTTATTACCATTTATCGTTATTATTCTACTAATACTACAGTACAGAGACAGGGCATTAAGGAGCAGGTAGGGGTTGGACAGTACAGAGACAGGGCATTAAGGAGCAGGTAGGGGTTGGACAGTACAGAGACAGGGCATTAAGGAGCAGGTAGGGGTTAGACAGTACAGAGACAGGTCATTAAGGATCAGGTAGGGGTTAGACAGTACAGAGACAGGTCATTAAGGAGCAGGTAGGGGTTGGACAGTACAGAGACAGGGCATTAAGGAGCAGGTAGGGGTTGGACAGTAGAGTGACAGGGCATTAAGGAGCAGGTAGGGGTTGGACAGTACAGAGACAGGGCATTAAGGAGCAGGTAGGGGTTAGACAGTACAGAGACATGGCATTAAGGAGCAGGTAGGGGTTGGACAGTACAGAGACAGGGCATTAAGGAGCAGGTAGGGGCTACACAGTAAAGATACAGGGTATTTAGGAGCAGGTAGGGGTTGGACAGTACAGAATCATGTCATTAAGGAGAATGTAGGGGATAGACAGTGTGCCGGGGTGTTTAACATTGGGTCCAGTGGAAGGACGATAGGGGAGATATGCAGGACTGCTCTAGGCTCAACAAACAGCAGCAGACTGTTTATCTCCTGGAGAGGAGCAGACGCGGTGACGCAGAGCAGCCCATGACTCGTCCTGTAAACAGAAGAGCACGTCTATAGGCCTGGGTTAGACCTGGACTATAGGACTGGGTTAGACCTGGACTATAGGACTGGGTTAGACCTGGACTATAGGACTGGGTTAGACCTGGTCTATAGGCCTGGGTTAGACCTGGACTATAGGACTGGGTTAGACCTGGACTATAGGACTGGGTTAGACCTGGTCTATAGGACTGGGTTAGACCTGGTCTATAGGACTGGGTCAGACCTGGTCTATAGGACTGGGTTAGACCTGGACTATAGGACTGGGTTAGACCTGGTCTATAGGACTGGGTTAGACCTGGTCTATAGGACTGGGTCAGACCTGGTCTATAGGACTGGGTCAGACCTGGTCTATAGGACTGGGTCAGACCTGGACTATAGAACTGGATCAGACCTGGTCTATTGGGCTGGGTTAGACCTGGTCTATCGGGCTGGGTCAGACCTGGTCTATCGGGCTGGGTTGAAACCAGATCTACAGGATTGGGAATGGGATAGATCCGGTCTTTAGGATAGGGGTTAGATCAGGTCTATTAGGCTGGGTTGAGACCAGGTCTATGGGACTGGGGTTAGTCCAGGTCTATGGCACTGGGGTTAGTCCAGGTCTACAGGACTGGGGTTAGTCCAGGTCTATGGGATTTGGTTAAACCAGGTCTACAGGACTTGGGTTAGACCAGGTCAACAGTACTGGGGTTAGTCCAGGTCTATAGGACTGGGGTTAGACCAGGCCTCGAGGGCTGGTGTAAGTCCAGGTATATAGGACTGGGTTAGACTAGATCTGTAGTGAATGGGTCTCTAGAGGTAGAATGGGAGCTCTTGCCGTCCTGCTGTTCACAGTGGGGCCTGTCCTCTGTTGTTGGAGGTGTGTAATTACTTCCTTGGGCTTTGGCCTCTTTACGACCTACTCGCTGTAAACATCCTTAAGTCTCCGAGCCGCAAAACTCCCGCCTCTCGCTGAGGTGCAATTTAGAGCTGTATGTTATAGAGTGGTGATATAGAGCTGTACGTTATAGAGTGGTGCCATAGAGCTGTATGTAATAGAGTGGTGATATAGAGCTGTATGTTATAGAGTGGTGATATAGAGCTGTATGTTATAGAGTGGTGATATAGAGATAATGTTATAGAGTGGTGCTATAGAGCTGAATGTTATAGAGTGGTGATATAGAGCTGAATGTTATAGACTGGTGATATAGAGCTGTATGTTATAGAGCGGGAGCCGACGGCGTGTGAGCGCCACAGAGAGAGCGTGAAGGCGCCCCCTAGCGAAGGCCTCCTGTCTTTCTTCCGGCCGCGCCCGGCAGTTGGTCAGTACGTCCCCCAGTGTGACGAGGGCGGGGCCTACCGGCCCACCCAGTGCCACCCCACTGCCGCCCAGTGCTGGTGTGTCGACCCCCGCGGGCAGGAGGTCCCCGGCACCCGCACCGCAGACACACACCCCCTCTGTAAGTAACCGTGACAACCTGCTAATCCCTCTCCCTGAGTCACCACGACAGCCAGCTACTCTCTCTGCGTAACCATGACGGCCAGTTCACCTTTCCGGTTCCCATGGCAACCGGCTACCCTGTCTGAACTGAGACGGCAACCAGCTCCTTTCGCTGCGTGACCACCACAACCGGCTTGACCTCCTATGTGCATCCTTGACAACCGCCGTAACCTACATCAGTAACCATGACGACTGACCCCTGAATGCGTATGCAGCATGCGTTCAAGCCCTCACCCCTCCTGTTATTGGCTGCCTGTCCCCCAGGTATCGACCAGGCCATAGCTCCGCCCACGGCAGGCCCCGTCCCCAGGCCTGATGTCATCCCGGTGGCACCGGGAGCCCGCCTCCTGTTCGCCCAGAGCGGGAAGATGGAGCAGATCCCCCTGGATGGAGACGCCATGAGGAAGGAGCTCACCTCCACCCTGCTACACATCCCTGTAAAACAAACCTCCACCCTGCTACACATCCCTTTAACACAAACCTCCACCCTCCTACACAGCCCTGTAACACACACCTTCACCCTGCTACACATCCCTGTAACACACACCTCCACCCTGCTAGACATCCCTGTAACACACACCTCCACCCTGCTACACATCCCTGTAACACACACCTCCACCCTGCTACATAGCCCTGTAAACACACACACAACACAGACACACATATACCACTACCGTGCTGCATGCACACACACACATACACAGTCATCCAAATCCCCCGTTATCATTAACTAGTTAGCTCTCTGTGCAGGCAGAGAGAGGGCCAGCTTGCTAGTAATCATCCCTGCTGCCGAAACTAGCTAGTTAGCTGTATTGTCTTTAACCAATTTAGAGTAAAACAAATCTTGTTTTTAAAATAAATAACTGCCATGGGCGATGTGTGTGCTGAGGTCTGTTCCTGTTATGTGACCAGGATCGCGTGGTCATCTCCGTGGCGTTCGACTGTGTTGATCAAATGGTGTACTGGAGTGACATCACCGGCCCCGCCATCAGCAAGGCCAGCCTAAGCGGTGGAGACATCATCCCCGTCATTACTACAGGTAACAAAACACTACCACGGGTTACACCAGGTGACAGGACAGGTAACAGGACAGGTAACAGGACAGGTAACAGGACAGGTAACAGGACAGGTAACAAGACAGGTAACAGGACAGGTAACAGGACAGGTAACAGGACAGGTAACAGGACAGGTAACAAAACACTACCACGGGTTACACCAGGTAACAGGACAGGTAACAGGACAGGTAACAAGACAGGTAACAGGACAGGTAACAAGACAGGTAACAAAACACTACCACGGGTAACACCAGGTAACAGGACAGGTAACAAAACACTACCACGGGTAACACCAGGTAACAGGACAGGTAACAGGACAGGTAACAGGACAGGTAACAAAACACTACCACAGGTAACACCAGTTAACAGGAAAGGTAACACTATGTGCAACATCACAGGTTACAGCACAGGTAACATCACAGGTAACGCTAGGTAACACCACAGGTAACAGGACAGGTAACACCACAGGTAGAAGCACAGGTAGCATTACAGGTAACAGCATAGTTAACGCTAGGTAACAGCACCGGTAACAGGACAGGTAACGCTAGGTAACACCACAGGTAACGCTAGGTAACACCCCAGGTAACACCACAGGTAACAGGACAGGTAACACCACAGGTAACACCACAGGTAACACCACAGGTAACATGACAGGTAGCACCACAGGTAACAGGACAGATAACACCACAAGTAACACCACAGGTAACACCACAGGTAGCTCCAGGTAACACTAGAAGAAGGGGGTTGTAAAGAGACGTCTGTGCAGGTCTGGAGAGCCCCGAGGGTGTGGCGGTGGACCACGTGTCCCGGCTGCTGTTCTGGACCGACTCCATGCGCGACACCGTGGAGGTGTCCCAGCTCGACGGCAGCCAGCGCCACGTCCTGTTCGACACGGATCTGGTCAACCCCCGGCCCATCGTGGTGGATCCCACCTACGGGTGGGTGGTCCCTCAATATAATCAATATAACCAATGATCATCAACACACAGGAACACATTCAGCTGCACCTGACCGGTCGGCACAGGTGACATGAAAAGAGATGAGGAACTATAGGAGTCTTTTCTGTACTCAAAGTATTAGTAGTAGAAGTATTAACAGTACCAGACTAGTAGTACCAGTGGCAGTAACACAGTAATAACAGCAGCACTGCAGGTATAGCAGTATAAGTTGTATTAATAGAAGTATAAACAGTAGTAGCAGTAGCAGGACAGAGTATTACTGCAGTACTAGTACTAGTAGTAGTAGCACATAGTATTACTGCAGTTTTAGCAGTAGTAGAACACAGTGTTGCTGCAGTACTAAAAGTAGAAGAACCCAGTACTACTGTAGTACTAGTACTACCAGTTATAGTACATAGTGCAGCGCTAGCGGTAGAACACAACATTACTGCAGTAGTAGTAGCAGTAGAACCCAGTATTACTGCAGTACTAGTAGCAGCAGAACCCAGTATTACTGCAGTACTAGCAGCAGCAGAACCCAGTATTAACGTAGTACTAGCTGTAGTAGAACACACCATTACTGCAGTACCAGTAGTAGTATAACCCAGTATTACTGCAGTACAAGCAGCAGCAGAACCCAGTACTATTGCAATACTAAATGGTGGTGCTCTGGTTATAGCCGACTGTACTGGGCGGACTGGAACCGAGACGGACCCAAGATCGAGACGGCCAACATGGACGGCTCGGAGAGGACGGTTCTGGTGAAGGATGACCTGGGCCTGCCCAACGGCCTGACCTTTGACCCGGAGACACAGCTCCTCTGCTGGGCCGATGCAGGTAACCATGGAAACACAGAGAATACTTTGTGAAAGTACTAAAGTGCAGGATGCTGCACGACAGTAGTACAATTAGAAAAAGGCAAAGGATAATCGTTCACATTTCCTAGTCATGCGAGGTAGACAAGATTGACAGTATATGACGCTCCGGATAGAACTGTCCATCGTCTAAAAGCTCTGCTGTGTTCTGATTGGTCGGTCGGGCTGTGATCGGATGTTCTGATTGGTTTAGGCACACGGAAGGTGGAGTGCTGGGACGCCGGTCGCCGGGTGCGTCGTCAGGTGGTCTCTGGGGTCCAGTACCCCTTCGGCCTCGCGTCGTACGGAGGAAACCTGTTCTACACCGACTGGAGGAGGTACCAAAATGATACTACATTATATATTTAAGCAATAGATCACTTCAGTCAGTGGTATGTGCTCATTATACCACTGTGAAGGGGGTCGCCGGCCCTCCGCTGCGCGTCTGGGCCGGACAACGCCCCTTAACAGTGGTATAATGAGCACATACCACTGACTGAAGTGATCTATTGCTTTTATACAACGGTTACTGTTATGGCGAAACGAAAGTCATCGACACACTACATTTAAAAAGAAACCAAGAAAGTCAAAGTAGCCGTTTTCTTAAAGAATACAAGAAAGTAGTCCCTCCTGGCTGCCGCTATGCATCGACGGTCGTTATGCAACACACTTTAGCGTCCCTCCGAGAGAAGGCTCCGATAGAGCGGTTCGCCGGCAATTTATCCTATGGAGCAGTTCACTCGCCGTGTGCCTAAGCGTTCGTTAGTCTCTCCATCGCCTTGCTCACTCCCGGAGTAACAACATTTACACCCTCCGTCATCCAACATATGTTTTACTTTGTAACTGTTTCTACTTCCAGGCGCGGAGTGATATGCAAACTTTCACAAAAGTATCGGGCGTCATAGCAGTTATGTATACGCTCATTATACAACAGTTGGGAACCAATCAGATCGCTGGATTTAGGTCCCCCGTTGTATAATATATTATTATATATTACAATATACATTATACTGCGTTATATATTATATTATACATTATACATGGTATGATATATTATATTTTACATTATATTATATATTATACATTAGATATTATTTTATACATTAAATATTATACATTATATGATATATGAAACTATATATTCTATACACACTGTGTGTGTGTGTGTGTGTGTGTGTGTGTGTGTGTGTGTGTGTGTGTGTGTGTGTGTGTGTGTGTGTGTGTGTGTGTGCGTATGTGTGCGCAGGGCGGCGGTTGTGACGGTGGATCGCAGTGCGGAGAGAGAGACGGACGAATTCCTGCCTCAGAAGCGTTCCCAGCCATACGGGATCACCGTGGCAACCACACAGTGTCACGAAGGTACCCTAACTACCCCTGACCTCTGACCTCTGACCTCCGACCTGACTGGTCAGCTCGGAGCAGAAAAAACACTTCGGTTCTGAATATCCACACCAGCACAGTAGAGACCCATGGGGTAGAGACTCAGACCCCGGCACAGATCTAGAGGGTAGAGACCCAGATACTGAGACCCAGGATGAGACCCAGATACTGAGACAGGGGGGAGAGACCCAGATACTGAGACGGGGGGAGAGACCCAGATACTGAGACAGGGGGGAGAGACCCAGATACTGAGACAGGGGGGAGAGACCCGGAAACTGAGACAGGGGGGAGAGACCCAGATACTGAGACAGGGGGGAGAGACCCAGATACAGACCCAGGCAGAGACCCAGGGGGTGGAGAGACCCAGGTAGGGACTCAGGGGGTAGAGACCCAAGGGGGTAGTGACCCTGGTAAGAGACCCTAGGGGTAGAGACCCTGGGTGTAGAGATACAGTGGGTGGAAAGACCCAGTGGTTGGAGACCCAGGGCAAGAACCATATCCTAAACGGTGCCATCCTGGCATAATGTCCTGGTGCATTATGGGGGATAACACTCTGACCACCTCTTCGTCTGGATGCTAGGATACAACTACTGCTTCAACAACGGCGGCTGCTCCCAGCTGTGTCTCCCTCGCCCCGGGGGCTTCACCTGCCGCTGCCCCTCCCATGGAGACGGCACATGCTAGGACAGGAAGCTGGTCCGCCAGACAGGAAGTGACATGAGTCTGCTGACCGGGAGCGGCTAATTATACCTCCCCCTCCGAGGCCGACGGAGGAGGCTTACATTGCTGACAAACAAGTGTGTTTATAAGTGTACTACTAACACGCTCACGTGTTTATAAGTGTACTGTTGACACAGTAGTGTGTTTATAAGTTTACTGTTGACACACTAGCGTCTTTATAAGCGTACTGCTAACGCAATAATGTGTTTATAAGTGTACTGCTAACACACTAGTGTGTTTTTGTGTGTACTGCTGGCACACTAGTGTGTTTATAATTGTACTGGGTTCTTTCTAAATGCTACTTGAAGGAACCTTGTCTGCCAGATGTGGAGAAGGCTACAACAAAACCTGTTGAAGAGCTTTTAAAGAACATTTCCAAACTTTCAGGAAACATTTTCAGGGAGTTTCCATTTTTATAAACGATCATACACATCCAGCGCTCAGGACTCATCACTGTGAAAGCGTGTCCACGCTTTTCTATATGAACGCTCACATTGAATTATTATTATTGTCATTGTTATTATCATGAACAAGCACCAAGTCCAACCAATGGGCCTTATTCATCAAGCAGCCATCTTCCACACTCATGGCCGAGGGAGACTGCTCTCCTTCTTTCCTTTTGATTGGTTGATCTGTTGGCCAACTGTGGGGTCAACGCTACACTCAGGAGGACGGAGCCAGGGGAAGGATTTCCGTTATTTGATTCCTGAACCAAATTACCACTACTTTGAGATGGAAGATCTTTTTGAGCTAGATGTATGTTTATTATTAATATTATAATATGACATCAAACTGTAGCTTTGTGCAGCAGTGCTTGAAGTCCTGGTGTTTTATTAATACTCTTGTGTATCGTATTTAGAAAAGAGTATTTATCGATAGTTCTACTGAACTCAAGCAAAGTTAGCTAGAAATGCACTGCTTTTGTTGTTGTTTAACCAAGAAATTGTAAATAATTTCCCACAATATAAACATTGTCTGACATATTACCCTTCTTTCCATCAATCAATATGTATATATCATCTATCGGTTTTCTACTGTTTTCTACTGTCTTACTTACGTTCCAAAGAGAGCCATGTTACTTGCGTTGCATAGGCTACGTATATAAAACCAAATATCACTGTTTATTCGGGCGGTATCTTGAATAAAGAACAAAATGTACAGCCTCAATAAACCTCGAACCAGCTGCTGGGATTTACTGAGGTGGAACACGCACTCTGGAGAACACGTGAATGGCAACACGCAGACAATGTAAAACACGCCAATAAAGCACATCTTATCTTATTAGTGATTAAAGGTTTCGCAGTGCTGCCGCGGGTCACCGCTAGACGGCAGCACCCGCTTGAGAGGATCAGCTGACCACCGGCTTCCCGGAAATGAAGGAAAACAAGGTCCCACATGTTGGAAGAAGAGCTGCCCATTTAAGTTTCGGTATTTTTATTTATTAATATTAAATTGACTCATTAGGTTATAGTTCTTAAGCCTTCGGAGCTCTAATGGTATATTGTGTTAGGTAATTCTGCGGATCTTTGATGCGTAATCGACTCATAACTCAAAGCCAGTCGCTAACCAGGTGAGATCGATACTACATGGTTCTGCTTCAGTGTTTAGTGTAAGAATCGCTTTAATGGTTAAAGCCATGTTCATACTGTTGAGGTGATTCCTTAAGTTGTCGTCTAATCCTTAGAACACTGCGGAGAAGCTGTCGGTTGTTATAAATCCTAATCATGACCAGCATACCCAAGAAAGCGAAGCTGAAAAGTGGCGATAAAAGTAGCATTGTGAGGAAGAAGATGGAGGAGACGGCGTTCTCAGGCGACAGCGAGGAAGAGTCCGATGTCGAAATGGAAGCAAACTTCGCGCTTCTGACCAAGAACAGGACGATTGTGGGGGAGGAAGAGAAGGGTGATGAAGGTGGTGCATCTAGTGGTGAGGAGGAGAGTGGAGACGGTAGTGATGAAGAAGAGGAGGATAGGGGAGAAGGAAGTGATAAAGAGGAGGAAGAGCGGGGAGAAGGTAGTAGTAGTGGTGGTGATGATGATGAGGAGGAGCAGGGAGAAGGTAGTGATGAAGATGATGATGATGAGGGTGAAAGCTCGGATGAAGATGATGAAAGTGGAGAGACGAAGGAGGTGGACGCTGTAGGAAACGCACACACTGAAAAAGATGTGAAAGGTGAGTTTAGGTTTTGCTCAAGACCACATTTGGCCTGTGGTTAAATGCATCTGCTATTTATAAGTTACATATTCTATGTTATTAATAAATATACCATTTTATTATTTAAGATAATTAATATGTACAGTGTGTTTACGTCATAGATGGCCCCTGCAGTCCAGTTTAGAGCTCATCCCGTGATATTTTCACAGCACTGTTGTAAAGGAGGTGACGTGAGTCACCTCCATTCTGCAAGTTATCGCAGAACTTAAACTATTTCGAGTCACCGCCTGTGGCTTAAATAATTACCATACTATTTCCATGAGTGCGTTAAGTCAACGCTGTGGTCCAAACCATGACCTCTAGAACTCGTACCCTGGTTGCTGCGGTCCTCTGAACGACCCCCTCTGTTCCAGAGCTGTCCACCATGTCCTTTGAGGAAATCCTGAAGCTGCAGCAGAAGGTTGGGATGAAGGCCTACAAGAAGATGGCCCACGGCTCCACCGTCGGCCCGCGGGCCCGCAGAGGAGAGAAACGCCTCAACAAGAACAGGTGACCTTTGACCTTCTGATGCTGAGTCCACACTTCCACACGCCCCAAGGTCGCGGGGATCCAAACTCGGAGACACAATGCATCTGCGTCTTTGCAGAGCGGCCTGCATGTGTACTTGGATGTCACTTTACCCGTACACAAGGGGGCAGCATAGCCTTTCAGACCACAAATATACATTGCACCTTTCATAACGTCAGGGAAGATATCTCCATGGTAACCGTTCCTGTCTTTTATCTCCATGGAAACTAACCCTGTTTCACATCGCCATGGTAACTGTTTCATAACTTTATATGTAGTCACTGAAGTTCTAGTCAGTGTAACTATGCCCACTACCCCTCCACTAATACATCAGCCCTACAGAGTTATTTGAGTATCTTACCATGTAGAAAGCAGGAGGGGATAAGGGGCATCTTGCTCAAGGATGGCTTCTGGTCCAACATGGGGATTGAACCCAGAACCCTCTTGGCTGGGTGTCCAACACCCTGACCACAAGACGGTCCTGTGTTCCTGTGCTTTAGAACCATAGAGAACCTCCTGACCACTGTACTGTCCTGTGTTCTTGAGCTATAGAACCATAGAGAACCTCCTGACCACTGTACTGTCCTGTGTTCTTGAGCTATAGAACCATAGAGAACGTCCTGACCAATGGACTGTCCTGTGTTCCTGTGCTTTAGAACCATAGAGAACCTCCTGACCACTGTACTGTCCTGTGTTCTTGAGCTATAGAACCATAGAGAACCTCCTGACCACTGTACTGTCCTGTGTTCTTGAGCTATAGAACCATAGAGAACGTCCTGACCAATGGACTGTCCTTTGTCCTTGTGTTCCAGGCCTGACCCCTGGACTGTCCTTTGTCCTTGTGTTCCAGGCCTGACCCCTGGACCGTCCTTTGTCCTTGTGTTCCAGGCCTGACCCCTGGACTGTCCTTTGTCCTTGTGTTCCAGGCCTGACCCCTGGACTGTCCTTTGTCCTTGTGTTCCAGGCCTGACCCCTGGACTGTCCTTTGTCCTTGTGTTCCAGGCCTGACCCCTGGACTGTCCTTTGTCCTTGTGTTCCAGGCCCATAGAGATTTCCTCCAAGAGATATGTCCCGTTCCTGAGGGAGGTGGTCGCAGTGAAGAAGAGTGTGAGTGTTTTAAAGCTGGTCTTCCTTTCAGGAATTTAAGATCTGCCCAGTATTACAGAAGCTAGGGAAGCCAGGGAAATATTCCATGTTTCCCTTCTTTATTATTATTATAACTACCATATTATATTATGCTTATATCATACCAAGCTTTTATATTATTATATCAATAACTACTAATATAATAATAATTCTACCTTTACTACAAACCCCATATTGTATAATCAGTTATTCAATTAGTATAATACTGTGGTGACCCACAAGTACGATTAAGAGGCATTCACCCAGGGTCTGTACCTTTTTAAGGGAAAGGGTTACGCAACAGAGTTGCGGTTTTAACCTGGTGTCCCCGTTTGACCTCTCTCGCGCTTGATGTGAAGTTATATTGAAGTGGAGCGTAAAGCCGACTGACAGCGTCTCCGTCCCTTGTCTCCTCATTTATTGCACTCCACAATACCTCCCATACTGTATATATGATATCGTAGTGGGCTGTCATGGTCTGGTGTATCAAGGTGGTGTGTCCTAATAAGAGCTGTTGTGTTCTTATATGACCTGGGCCCAATCCCATTTCTACCCCTTGCCCCTTCCCCTTACCCCTCCCCCTTGTTTTGAAGGGGGAAGGGGATGGGGTAAGGGGTAGAAATGGGATTGGGCCCTGGTGTATTGGTTTGGGGTCTTCTAATATGATCTGGTGTGTCGCTTCCTAATGTGACCCGGTGTGCTTTGTAGGTGAGACGGGACCCTCGCTTTGACGACCTCTCAGGAGAATACAAGCCGGAGATCTTCGAGAAAACCTACCGCTTCATCAATGACATCAGAAGCTCGGAGAAGGAGGTGTGTGAGGACGCAACCAGTATAAACCAGTTGCAGAGGTTACAGATAGTTTCAACCCAAGTCCCCGTGTCACGTTGCTATTATCCAGAGGGGAATTTGTAGAATATCCACTAACCCTCGGACTCCACAAACTGCTAATGCGATGTGTTTCTAGTAACACAAACCACAGCATGACGTCGGGACGGCCCTGGCGACCCATATTGGAAATCTTGTCTGACCGTTGGCGATCAAACCTGCAGCAGTCTGTGTGTGTGTGTGCGTGTGTAATGAGTGTGTGCGTGTGTCCTCTTCGTCCTCAGGAAGTGAAGAAGATGATGAAGCGGTCTCAGCGCCCCTCCAAAAAGGAGGAGCTGAAGACCCTGGTTCTGAGGATGGTGAGATCACATCCTGTCTCATACATCACATCCTGTCTCATGCATCACATCCTGTCTCATACAGCACATCCTGTCTCATGCATTACATCCTGTCTCGTACATCAGATCCTCTCTTTATCTGGTGGTGAGGTCACATGACTGATGCATCACATCCTGTCTCATACAGCACATCCTGTCTTTATCTCACTCATACATCACATCCTGTCTATCTGGGATTTCTCATCTATAGGTCTTACATTTTATTGTTCATAAATCACTGTGTGTGTGTGTGTGTGTGTGTGTGTGTGTGTGTGTGTGTGTGTGTGTGTGTGTGTGTGTGTGTGTGTGTGTGTGTGTGTGTGTGTGTGTGTGTGTGTGTGTGTGTGTTGATCAAGTGACATTTGTGTTGATCACATGACTGTGTTTTGTAGGACAACCAGGAGCGGTCGAGAAGGAGCCAGGAGGTGCAGAGGGAGAAGGAGCTGGAGTTCAAGAGGAAGCAGAAGGAGCAGGCAGCGCAGGGCCTGCAGCCCTTCTTCCTCAACAAGGGTAGGTGGAGCCCACACAGGCCACGCCCACACACAGGCCACGCCCGCTGAGGTCATGCCCACACAAACCACGCCCCCATGGTGTACACACCGTCTCAGTTTGGGTCTGGAGGGCTCTAGAGGCTGGGGGGCTCTACCGTGTGAGGCTATATGGTTGAGGCTGAGGGCTCCTATGTTCTGACCTCTCTGTTCCCCCCCCAGGCGAGCAGAACAAGCTGCAGCTAGCGGAGAAGTACGAGCAGCTGAAGAGGAGCGGCAAGCTGGAAAATTTCCTGACCAAGAAGAGGAAGAGGAACGCCACCAAGGACCGCAAGAAGCTGCCTTACCAGAACTACAAAAACCAAGACCAATAGTCCAACCAGAACTACTATCACCAGAATCCATAGTTACACCAGAACTACAAACCCAAGCCCCACCAGAACTACGAACCCCAGATCTTTATGTGTGTGTTTTGAAGGGCTACGATCCGGATGTTGAAGTGAACAAACTTCTGGAACTCCGTTTGAAACGGGTCAGTTGTTCATGTTACACTTCATTTTATTCAGTCAATTCAAATAAATGTATAAAAGTACCTATTTTCTCTGTGTGTGTATATGTATTGATTGTCTATGTAGTAATCTGTGTGTTTGGATGTATGAATCAAGTGTGTGTGCTATCAGGGCTGAAAAGATCTTGAACGATTGCATTCACCCGCCCTTCTTATGAAGCCCCGCCCGACCCACTCCCATTTAATGCAGCCCCCCCCCTCCCCCCCTCCTCTGATGCACCCATGTTGTGCTACTGGTAGTGGACTACTAATCCGCGCGCCGTGCACAATATGGCGACCGTTGAAATTCTAACTTCAGTGTGTGGGCCAGTACTTCTGGTCCAAACTTCCGGTGATCTGACACATCTACAGCGAAACAGCGAGAGCAAGCTTGTTTGTTTACCAAAGAGTTAGTTTACCAGAGAGATCTTTTTTTTCTGTTAATGAGTGTTTTTAGGATTCGAGGTAGGCGACTTGCCTTTCAAAGGGTGAGGGCCTCAGGACTTCAATGTTGTGTGCCATTGTGTACCGTTTCGTCACGGTACAACAAGAAAGTTAGCTTTCATTCATTCCCCGTTGACGCTGCGGTACGGGCTGAGTGGAAGCAGAGTATCCGGAGGGATGACTTCAACCCGACCAAAAACACCCGGGTCTGTAGTCGGCATTTGCCTCCTATAGTTTCATGCCATTTTGGAGATTAATTGAACCTGCTGAGACCCACAAGATGATTCGCATAACCAACGCCAAGACCGCCTCTGCCAGCATCAGAACAGGTAATGTGGTAACATGACGTAAATGCTAAGAGTTGTAGGTTTATGTAACACTGAAAGTGGATAAGGTTAGGGTTCACTGTTTTATTTCATAACTGCACCTGTTGGTTTGTGAGTTAAATCCATTTAACTAAAAAGTAAAAGCCAACCAGCTGATATTAGTATTATTTTCTGATTTTTACTCTAACAACAATGGCAAGGTTACTAAACAGAGGGTTTTGTTATATCTCAACAGAAACCGAGACCCATTGACGAGTGTCTGCTCTTCCTGATGTACCTGTCAGTGGGTTTGACCAGTGTCTGCTGTTCCTGATGTACCTGTCAGTGGGTTTGACCAGTGTCTGCTGTTCCTGATGTACCTGTCAGTGGGTTTGACCAGTGTCTGCTGTTCCTGATGTACCTGTCAGTGGGTTTGACCAGTGTCTGCTGTTCCTGATGTACCTGTCAGTGGGTTTGACCAGTGTCTGCTGTTCCTGATGTACCTGTCAGTGGGTTTGACCAGTGTCTGCTGTTCCTGATGTACCTGTCGGTGGGTTTCCCTCTTGGGGACCTTGCAGAGTGGTTCAACATTCATCGCACTACTGCAGGTTGGATAATCTCTACATGGACCCATTTCCTGTACTGCCTGCTGGGAAGCAAGCGCCTTTGGGTTCCTCCAGAGATAGTGAGAGCTCACCTGCCACCTGAGTTTCCAGCTTTTTCTGACACCCAGGTTGTCCTTGATCGTACAGAGATATTCTGTCAGACGCCATCCTCCCTGCTCCTTCAGAGTGAGCTTTTCTCGACCTACAAATCACATACTACATTCAAGGCCATGTGACCTAAGCTCAGGTTTTGTAGAGATTTGTAAAACTGAACAATGAAATCTCAACACGATTGACTTATAACTCTAGTTTTTTTAAAGATTTGTCAAGATGACCACCACGACCAAATCAGAATGTGCTTCTATAGCTGTGCAAATCTGAACAGTAAAAACGCAACATACAGGCTTATTTATTGAGCCTAACATTAGTCCAGGATTTGTATATATTTGATGAACAATAAAACCTGATATTAGTTTAGGATTTGTATATTATATTAAAAAAGATTAACAATAAAACCTGATATTAATTCAGGATTTGTATCAATTTGTAAAGATTAACAATAAAACCTGATATTAGTTCAGGATTTGTATAGATTTGTAAAGATGAACAATAAAACCAGAAGAACATTTACAAACTGATTGAAACAGAACAGATTGAATGAAACATTGATTTTTAAAAGATCAGATCAAGTAATGATAGAAAAATAAATGATCGCCATCTCGCCGGAAGTAAAGACCCACACACTCGAGTGAGCGGAAGTAGAACGGAAGTAGACTCTTGCACCGAGCGAATATAGTGCCAAACCATCCTGGCATCGTTGTTGCGTGAAATAATTCCTCCACTCCAGGCTGCCTGGTGGGTGGTGCTCGTATAGCCATGTGAGTCTTCATCGGGGAAAACCGGACGCACCCGACTAATGGTCACCGTGGCAACGGAGGTGGCAAGGGGTGTGGATCTTTTCATCAGAGTGAGGGCCGCACTCTTGAGACCTCTGCACCTCACACATAGGGTGACCACCTGCTAATAAGCCCAAGGGGGCACAAGGGGTATGTTTCGGGGGGACAATGGGGGACACTGCCTGGCACGGCGGTGCCCCCACCTCACGGGCAGTCTCACTGTTAGTGGTTTACCCATTTCTAGCACATGCCACCTTACATGGTATATTAATAATGCCCTATTCCCCTAACCATGTGTGATTACTGATGTATGCTCATGAATAGGCCAACCAATGTGTATTTTTTTCTAAATTAAAATTCATAATACTTTGAACATTCAATGAACATTCAATGAATTGACACACAGATGCACCTCCACTCCCAATTTACTTTAACCACACCTTTTCACCTTCTTAATTGGAATTGGCAGTGCCTCAGACTCAGTCTCTTCCTCCATTTTTTTCGAATTGGAAAGCGCGCCTCTAAAAGTTCCTTCCCTGTGTGTGTCTGGTATGCACGTGCGTGCACTGTCATGACAACAACGAAAAAGTTGATAACAACCTAGTCAGCAGTTCAACTGAGAGGTGGGTGTGGCAGCAGTAGCGTGCTGAACTATCAAGTACTGTTCGTTTGGCTGCCTGGGGCTCCAGGATATAGAGAGCGACATTGTTTTCGCGTGACACGGTCTCAATTTGCGGGACGCATGGTTGGGCTTCAAAACGCTGTGCGCGCACGCGGTACGCGGAGACGGGTGGTCACCCTACTCACACACGTTACACACACACACTGCGTGAGTGCAGTGTTTTCGTGTGCAAGGCTTTCAGTGTGTTCCCTGGACCATCTGAATGTGACCTCCTGTTTGGAACGTCTCCTTCATGGACGGCTGGGGAAGAGGAGGTTGAGGTTTATACCATAACATTATCATAATGTTACTGTCAGAGAGGGCTGCCCAGTACAGCCAGTCTGCTGCTTCTTCTCCTTGGAGTGGCCCAGTACAGCCAGTCTTGTACTGGTTCACCTAGGAGTGGCCCAGGACAGCCAGTCTGCTTCTGGTTCTACTGAGAGCAGCCCAGTGCAACCCCAGTTTGCTTCTGGTTCTACTGGGAGCGGCCCAGTACACCCACCTTCAAGGCTCACCCCTCATATCAGATGATGTTGTGGTGGAGGGGGTCATATGACCTGCTCCCAGTGCTGAACCGGCCTGACCTCTGACCCCAGATGGAGTGGATCTCTGGTGCGTGTGTTGGTTTAAGTCCAACACACTGCCGCTACCCCTCTGCAACGCAGAAGACACACACACACACACACACACACACACACACACACACACACACACACACACACACACACACACACACACACACATGTCTCTCACACACACACACACACGTACACACACACACACACACACACACACAGTAGAACGCACCGCCATGTACAGAGAGAAACACAACATAAGATATACCGAGAGAGGAGACAAGGGGAGAGGAGAGAAGGGGAGAGGAGGAGCGGAGAGGAGAGAAGGGGAGAGGAGGAAGGGAGAGGAGAGAATGGGAGAGGAGAGAAGGGGAGAAGAGGGGAGAGGTAAAAGGGGAAGAGTCTCTGAAACAGAACAAAGGTGAGCTTGTGGAGTGCAATAAATGAGGAGACAAGGGACGGAGATGCGTCGAGTCGGCTTTACTCTCCACTTCAATATAACTTCACATCAAGCGCGAGCGAGGTCAAACGGGGACACCAGGTTAAAACCGCAACTCTGTTTGGTAACCCTTTCCCTTAAAACTACAGTCCCTTGGAGAATGCCCCTTAATCGTACGTGTGGGTCACCACAAGCTCATTATTATAGCTGGAGCAGCTCGGAGATAAAAACATCCAATAATTCTCTCACACACACACACACAAAGCTATTACACACACACAGACACACACGCACACACACACACACACACACACACACACACACGCCAAACACACACACAGACACACGTACCATCACATAGACGTACACACCAAACACACACACACACACACAAACACAAACACACACACACACACGCACACACACACACACTCTGATGGTGACCAGCTGGAGGACAGCTCTGTGACAAAGGTAGACACATACCATCATACATACACACGCAACATATCACACACACACACACACACACACACACACACACACACACACACACACACACACGCACACACACGCACGCACGCGCACGCACACGCACGCACGCACACACACGCATATACACTGTCTTGGTCTGGTTTTCTATGTGTTTAATACAACATGCATACCTAATTAATAACAGTCATAACAAACAGGGGACCTGTCTGCCAACTCCATTAGCGTTTCAGTGAATTTGCCAAGAAGGAGTTAATTAGCAACAAAGACGTGCCCGCTAAACGCAGGACTTGCCTACTGTTTGTCTGTTTGTCAACGTGCGCTCGCGACCACGTGTGATGGCACTCGGCGGTTTACCGTGAAGTGATTGTCAACAATTGAGCATACCGCGTGCTGCATATCCATCACCCAAATATTATTGGTGGGACGCACCGTAGCTTGAATATAAAGACTGTCCCGCCCCCTCTGTCCATCAACTACCACACGTGGTTGGCTATTGCAGCAGCCACTGAGTATAACTTTACCATCGCTCTATGTTGATGCACGAGAAACTATTAGAGATTTTGAGACGGGACATTCTCTGCCGTGCACGGATTCGTTTGTAGCAGTTATCTCTCTCTCTCTCTCTCTTGCTTGCTATCGCGGTCAACCGATCATGTTCTTCGGCGGAGGAAAGCAGTTTATCACCGGCGTCTATGTCCTGGTCACCCTGTTGGCTCTCTGGGTCAAGGTAGAGTAAAGTTACTAGCTCAAGGTATAGCTCAAGATCTTAGAAAAAAGAACAGCCTACATTTAAAGTAAAGAACAAAAGCAACCTGTCCTGTACTTCTAATGATCATAATTAGTTCATAATTTACTAATGCTGTTATTTATTCAATTAAATTTTATTTGTATAGCCCTTAGTCACCATTACAGTCTCAAAGGGCTTAACAGGCCAAATATTTATGACAGCCCCCTTTATCAAAGCCCGGGCTCGATTAAGGGTTATCAAGGCATGTATTTAGCATCATGTAGTAGGGTGATATCAGGTAAAATAGGCCATCCCAGCCCCTCTGGAATTTAGGGCCAATGACTGCAAAGGATTTCAAACTGTTGCCATAACTGTGCTTGACAAGTAACAGGTGATTTGAATGGTTTATGGTTGCTATGGTGTGCAGGGCAATACTTCAAATAGATAGATAGATAGATAGATAGATAGATAGATAGATAGATAGATAGATAGATCCTTTACTAATCCTTTACAGGAAATTACAGTGTCACAACAGCGTATGGACAGACATAACAAACACACATTCCCTCATATAGCTAAAATACTTAAATACTTAAACAATTAATACAATAATAAATACTACAAAGTGCAAAGTTATTTTTGTGCATTATAAAACCGTATGGCAGCTGGTATACAGGACTAATCTAAATCTAGACTGCACCAGAAAGCTGCATGGTAAGTAGCCTGGCATACCACATCTAACTGAACTATTATATGGATGATACATCTATTAAAAACAAACATACACATAAAAAAAACTATGCATAATATATGTCTTGACATCCATCAGAAATAATGCTGTTAGTTTGGTAGGCCTATATGAACATATTTTTGGGAAAAGTGATGTTTATCTTGGCAGCTGAATTTACCTTAACCCACTGGGGTAAAATGGGCCACATGGTTTCAGCTAAAATGGGCCCTCCTCTGTGTCACTCACATAGGCCTACACACATGTGTATGACATTTGATTCAACTAAAACCTGTATGTTGATTGTCATGTGAAATTAGCGCAACTCAAAGTAGGCTAGCAAGGGATGGGCGTGAGGAATCGATTACTCTCGTACTCCTCAAACAAAGTTTTCTGAAGCAAATGTATACATTTTCTGTGCGGCGCCACTAACGCATGCCGAACGAACAAAGCTAATTAAATGTATCATTTCTGTGTGGCGCGTTCCGTGCCGTGTGCAGGCACGCCAGAATTCAAAAAGTTAGAGAGATGGCGGTTAAAGCAAAGCGCAGCGAAGACTTGAAATACTTTTATGGAGTTAGAATCATGCCAAAACCCCGCACACACGCAAAACGTGTTTTGCTCACGCACAACGATTCACACACACAGTGTGAATCACAGGACATTTGTTTGTCACGTGACTTTTGGCACTCATTTTCCGCCTTGCTGATCCACGCGGAAATGCCTTCAGATCCACGCGCAGCTTTCAGTGTTCCCTACATGTTTTGTGTAATAATAATAATAATAATACATTTAATTTAGAGGCGCCTTTCAAGACACCCAAGGTCACCTTACAGAGCATATATAGTCATCATACATTTTTTAAAAAGCAAGACATTGTGGAAAAAATAAATAAATAAATAAATAAATAAATAAACATAAGCAATAAGAAATAAAAAAAAAATAAAAAAATCAAAACAGTGATCAGTTAGACGTTGTGTGCGAGTTTGAACAAGTGAGTTTTGAGTTGTGACTTGAAGGTTGAAATGGTGTCTGACTGTTTTATGTGTGGGGGGAGGGAGTTCCAGAGCCTGGGTGCTGGACAGCTGAATGACCGGGCACCCATTGAAGTGAGTCGTGATGTGGGGATACATAGTAGTCCAGCAGAGGTTGAGCGGAGGGAGCGGGAGGGAGTGTATTCTTGGAGGAGGTCGCAGAGATAACTGGGGGCTAGGTTGTGGAGAGCTTTGTAGGTGAGGAGTAGGGTTTTGTATTGGATGCGGTAGTGTACTGGGAGCCAGTGAAGTTGAATGAGGACAGGGGTGATGTGGTCAGATGATTTGGTGCGGGTGATGATCCGGGCGGCTGAGTTCTGAATGATCTGCAGTCTGTTGATAAGTTTGGTGGGGAGTCCGGTGAGGAGGGCGTTGCAGTAGTCTATGCGTGATGTGACAAATGAGTGAACTAGGATTTCAGCGCTGGATTTGGTCATTGATGGGCGGAGTCTGGCGATGTTGCGGAGGTGGAAGAATGCAGTCCGGGTGATGTTGTGAATATGGGGTGCGAATGAGAGGGTGTTGTCCAGGATGACGCCGAGGCTCTTGACTTTGGAGGAGAAGGGTACTGGGAATCCATCGATAATTATGAGTGGAGCTGGGGTGTGTTGTGATTTAGTGAGGGTGGATTTGGATCCGATGAGCAGGGCCTCGGTCTTGTTTCCATTGAGTTTCAGGAAGTTCCTGCTCAACCAGCTCCGGATCTCTTCCAGGCACGTGATGAGGGAGGTGGGGGGGATGGCAGCGGTGGGTTTGGTGGAGATGTAGACCTGTGTGTCGTCAGCGTAGCAATGAAAATGGACCCCATGGTGACGGAGGAGTGTGCCCAGCGGGAGGAGGTAAGTGGTGAAGAGGAGTGGACCCAAGACTGACCCCTGGGGGACGCCCAGTGAGACACCTGAACACCCAGACTTGTGGTTGCTTAGTTGAACAAATTGTTGACGGCCGGTGAGGTAGGATGTAAACCAGGAGAGTGCAGCACCAGTGATCCCAATACCAGCTAGGCAGTCCAGGAGCAGAGGGTGGGAGATGGTGTCGAATGCTGCGCTGAGATCGAGGAGGATGAGAATGGTGAGTAATCCAGAGTCGGCTGCAAGGAGGAGGTCGTTGGTGATTTTGACTAGGGCTGTTTCAGTGCTGTGTTTTGGACGGAAGCCAGATTGGAACGGTTCGTGGAGATTGTTAGTGTCGAGGTGGGACTGTAGTTGTGCGGCAACCACCCTTTCAAGTGTTTTGGAGATGAAAGGGAGATTGGAGATGGGCCGGTAATGGTTAAGGTCAGTTGGGTCAGCACCAGGTTTTTTTAGGATGGGAGTGATGGCAGCCAGCTTGAGAGTGGGGGGTACAGTACCAGTAGTGAGGGAGGAGTTAATTATGTTGGTGATCATGGAGGAGATGGACGGAAGACATGCTTTGACAAGGGAGGTGGGAAGAGGATCGAGCTGACAGGTGGTGGTTTTGGCTTTGCGGATGAGTTCTGATCCGTACTAGGGCCTACTTGAAGGATTTTTTTTTGTATTTGAAAGATTTTAGTTTGTACTTGAAAGATTTTAGTTTGTACTATGTGTAAAACATACTGTATTTGTTTCTGAAGCAAAATGCATTAGTTTGTGAATGATGTTTTGTATTTGCAAACCACACTGAGCGTGTGTGTGAATCATTGTGCCTGAGTAAAACACGTTTTGTGTGTGTGAATCGTTGTGCGTGAGCAAAACACGTTTTGCGTGTGTGCGGGGTTTTGGCATGATTCTACTCCATATAGGCCTACTTTAAAAAAATAGGAGATCATAAGGTGAAATGTAAAATATGCCAAGCGAAATCGAGCTACCAGAGTACTACAAGTAGCCTACTATGCGGCAACATATGCTCCTGAAACACAACGGTGAGTTCGGGAAAGCAGTCCGGCTATTTTCACCGCTGCAAGACGCAGCTGTAATCCCGGCCCTGTAGAGAAGATCACAACGCTGAGTATTTCCATAGTCAATTTGCTGCCGTTTTATTTGCAGCTTTAAATTATTTGCAATGGTTAGGCTACTTGTTTCGTTTTTTTTTTTTTTTTTTAAACCGTTACAGGCCATGGTTCGACGTGATTTAAATTGTGAGACGCATATTTATTTTTGTAAGGAAAATGACTGTTTTGATGGAGAATAAGCATTACATGTTTGGTTTGTAATATTGCCGTTCATCTAGGCCTATTCCTGCTGCAGATGCGTTGCATTCTAAAAATAGATTCGATTAAACGAGTACTCGATTGATCCTCGAGGAATTCCTTCGATCACTCGAGTTTGGAATTTACTACTCGTGCCCATCCTTCCTCTATAGTGAACTACTTTTGCTGTGTTTGTGTAACTTAGCTTGTTACATATGACTGGGTGGTAGCTTTTGTGTGAAACTTTATTTGTGCAGAGTAGGCTAACTGATATCTTAGCTCATGCATGTATACAAATGTGTGTGTGTGTGTGTCATTGTGTGTGTGTGTGTGTGTGTGTGTGTGTGTGTGTGTGTGTGTGTGTGTGTGTGTGTGTGTGTGTACGTGCATACACACACACCCATGCAAAGACACGCACCCACACACTCGCACACCGACCAACACACGCACAGGTTGCACGCACACGCACCAACACACACATGTGCACACGAACACACACACACACTCACCATGACCCCCAACCAATAGTAATGCTTGAAGATATTTTATTTACAGTGAGTATGGAAAACGAGAAGGAAGCGAGAGGAGAGGAGAGAGGGAGAAGGAAAGAGAGAGAAAGTGGAAGGATAAGAGAGGAAACAAGCAGAGGAGACAGAAAGGGAGAGAACAGGTGAGGAGAAAGGAATGCAGAGGAAATGAGAGGAGGAGCAAGGACCAGAGAGGAGAGGGAACAAAGATAAAACAGGGAGGAAAAGGAAGGTCAAACTACAATCTGTGGAAAGAGGAGAGGATGAAGGGTGCCTCAGAAGAATACAGATAGGGAGTAAAGGAAGGAATTAGAGTGAGTGTGCACCTCTTATCACGAGCATGGGGTGTGCCGCGATCCACACTGCAAAGACGCATCAGTGGAAAGGTGACTGGCAGTGAACATGTGAAATAAAAAATAAAATTGGCAGAGCTGATCTTTCAAGAACTGTAGGGCCTAAATAATTATATTTTATTAAATAATTTCAACACAAATTGATCAGAAACAGTCATTATTAATCATAAAAACACATGGAAAAGGCATATATGGTATTGTGTTATTGTGGGATATACCAAAAAGTGGCCCAATTTAGCTGATATCACCCTACTGCTAATGATGTTATTAAGTATTATCAAGGGGTGCATTAAGAATCAAGTACTTCTAATGACGTTGTTAAGGGTTGTCAAGCTGTGCATTAAGCAACTTATGATGTTATTAAGGGTTATATTTTATTTTATTGTATGACAATGTTTATATGTGAAGCACTTTGAGTCTGCCTTGTGTATGAAAAGTACTATATAAATAAAGTTTATATATATAAATAAAGTTTATATATATATATATAGATAAATAAAGTTTATATATATATATCTCTATATATATTTGCCTTGCCTTATCAAGCTGTGCATTAAGCACCATGTATATCTAACGGTGTTATTAAGGGTTAGGGTGCACAAGGCGTTATAGATCATAGTGACTCCCTCTCGGTCCCGGCCCAACAGGTGGTCTCAGGCGCCGGCCGCTTTGAGCTCCAGGTGGACTCGGTCCAGAACATCAAGGGGCGGGTCCAGACGGGTGCCTGCTGCGGCGGCGCCGGCCCGGGCGGCGTCTGCGCGGCGTGCGCCACCTTCGCCAGGGTGTGTCTGAAGGAGTTCCAGCAGCGGGTGTCGGCGGGCGGGCCGTGCAGCTACGGGGCCACGGACACCCCGGTGCTGGGCGGGAACAGCTTCACCCTGGGGGGCCAAGGGCCCGGCCCGGACACGGGGAGGGCTGTGGTGGCGTTCAGATTCGCGTGGCCGGTGAGTTCAAACCTTGGGTCCTTGCGGACCCTCTATGTCCCCCTCTGATCATATCAAATAAGATACACAACATTACATTTCAAAATATGACAATAATTAAAATAATACTAATGTTGAATGATAGTTGCACTGGTTGTTAACATTAATGGTGTGCATATCTAATCTTTCTCGCTCTCTCTCTCTCTCTCCCCCCCCCCCCCCCCCCCCAGCGGTGGTACACCCTGACAGTAGAGGTGTTGAACCTCAGTAACACCAGTGAGTAGCTTTATTATTTCATACAAAGTGTTTTATTACAGTTCCTCTAAAAGAGAAGAACCGTGTTATAATAAGAATGGATGGGGAGAAGGATAGGGTGGTGTAGGTGGTGGATGGGGAGAAGGATAGGGTGGTGTAGGTGGTGGATGGGGAGAAGGATAGGGTGGTGTAGGTGGTGGATGGGGAGAAGGATAGGGTGGTGTAGGTGGTGGATGGGGAGAAGGATAGGGTGGTGTAGGTGGTGGATGACGGGCTGGTGGAGGTGGGGGCCCTGGCTGGGCGCTGCGTGTTGTATTTGGCGTCCAGAGGAGGCCATTATCGAGCTGGTGTGAAACCAGATGACCCCCGGGCCACCAGACATACTACACACCAAACACACGCAAACATGCAAACACACATGCGCAGACACAGACAGACACAGACACACACAAACACAGTACATAAAATGGAACCGTTACACATATTGAGAACTAAAATAATATTATTCCAGCTATAACATACTTTTAATGCTGAAAGATAGATTGAATTTATTTATTGCAAATATTACTTATCTTAATATATTTAATTGTACACAATTGTATACTTTATACTTAATGCACTGAAGTTCAGAGAAAAATGTATTTCGGTTCTTATATTTGTCTTGTACATTTGTTGTATTGACAATAAAGCTGACTTGGACTTTGACTTCGAACAGCTTCACTACCCACTATGGTAATGCAAGGCTAACGGCTTGGGCTTTAGGCTTATGCTACTAGAGCGTCTCCTGCAGTGTTGAGGGTGTTCAGACAGGTGCTGAGCGTGCGCTCGCGACTTAGTCCTGACCTACGAAATCTATGTGTTTGCCTATACTTTAATGCTAGACCCCTTCATGAGGCGCTATGTAAACATGCTATCTCTGTGATAGCTCCAGCGCTAGTGGTTCTGAAGGTGAACTGGGCCGCGGGTCGGAAGTTAGGGCTCCAACGTTAGCCACGTACTAGCATACCTATAAAGCAGGGTGGCTTGTTGCCAAGACCCCCCTCATCTGAAGGCAAACTCACAGGGTCCTGAGACACACACTCCTCTTCCTCCTCTTCCTCATACATCCTCAAAGTCAATACACCAAAACGACTTCTACGGCCACTTGGTCACACGTACAAGTTTGTGTTTGGCCCCAAATTCCCATCTGGGATTTACAAAGTTCACAAAATTGTATCTGAAGTTAAGTCTGTGTACATCAATGGGTACTAAGGTGTGTGTGTGTGTGTGTGTGTGTGCGTGTGTGTCGGTGTTTTGTGTTCAAGGGAAAAGGGCATGCAGTAAACAACACATGCAGTGAACAACAACACAGCAACACAACATCCAACGCCACAGAACAAAACACTTTGTTCACTGCAGTTTACTTCAGTAAAGAAGCACAAGAATCCATCACATCTTAAACTCCTGACTTCTATTCTGTCAGAGTGACAAAGAGAGGATGATTGATTTGTTAAATGATATCAAAATATCCCTCCAAATACCAGCGTTCCCAGTCAATACTGGATGTAGGCTATGGGAGACGAGCGACCGCACCGGCAGCTGGCTGGGATTCTGCTGATCGGCTCACACCGGTCTGTAACCTTCCCCAGGCGCGGCGGGGGTTCTGATCGCGAGGGCGGTCCACACGGGGGTTCTGGCGCCGGGCGTGGGCTGGCGGGCCCTGCGCCACGAGGAGCCGGTGGCTCAGCTGCAGTACCGCGTGCGGCTGCTGTGTCTCGAAAACTACCACGGCCCCCGATGCACACGCTACTGCCGGCCGAGGGACGATTCATTTGGACACTACGGGTGCGACGCCCACGGAGACAAGACCTGCCTGGAGGGATGGGGCGGCCCGGGCTGCACCACTGGTCAGTACGGGGTCACATCCATAGGGGTCAGTACGGGGTCACATCCATAGGGGTCAGTACAGGGTCACATCCATAGGGGTCAGTACGGGGTCACATCCATAGGGGTCAGTACGGGGTCACATCCATACTGGGCATATTATTTGTTATTCAAACCATTTTCTTGGCAATAGAATAACTAGTCTCTACCCATCTCTCTGTCTCTGTCGCTCTCTCTCTCTCTATCTAGCCATTTGCAGGCAGAGTTGCAGTACAGAACATGGATACTGCAAAGTACCTGGAGAGTGCAGGTAAGAACACACAGGCACACACATGCGCACAGACTACAAACACACACACACACACACACACACACACCTTTTAAAGATAATATAGAAAGAAAATATTGTAATTCAAATTAGTTTTGAGTCATTTAGCATTAACGTGTGTGTGTGTGTGTGTGTGTGTGTGTGTGTGTGTGTGTGTGTGTGTGTGTGTGTGTGTGTGCGTGTGTGTGTGTGTGTGTGTGTGTGTGTGTGTGCAGGTGTCGTTATGGTTGGCATGGCGACCTGTGTGACCAGTGCGTCCTGTATCCCGGGTGCGTGCACGGCTCATGCACTCTGCCCTGGCAGTGTCTCTGTGACACCAACTATGGAGGACAGCTCTGTGACAAAGGTACACATACACACACGCACACACATTCACACACACACACACACACACACACACACCCCCACGCACCTGCAAATGCACCTGCGCACGCATACACGCAGCCAACCCTGTGTGTGTCGTGTTGGTTTGCTCCTGTAGATCTGAACAGCTGTGGAACGCGCCAACCATGTCTAAACGGGGGGAGCTGCAGCAACACAGGGCCTGATAAATACACCTGCTCCTGTCCTGCTGGGGTCACTGGTACACACTGTGAGACAGGTGAGACACCTATACAGCAACTCACACACGCATATGTACGCATCCGTTGTCGTTGCACACACATTTATCTCTCGATTTCTCTCCCCCTCTCTCTCTCTCTCTCCCAGGCATAGATGAGTGTCTCTCTCTCCCCTGCCAGCATGGGGGGGTGTGTAAGGCGGTGGTCTCCGGGTTCCGGTGTGTGTGCCCTCCCCAGTGGACCGGAAAGACCTGCCTCATTGGTCAGCCTCCAACTTCCATGATGCACTGCTGCCACACATAGACGACTCACGCACACACACAAACATCACACAGATACACGGGCAGCGGTGTTTTTGTTGTGTGGTGGCCACGCCCCCTCCTCCTCTCTTACCCTCTGATTGGCCCTCTCCAGACGCTGACGAGTGTGAGCAGAACCCTTGTGAAAACGCCCACCCCTGCCGGAACCTGATTGGAGGATACTTCTGTACATGTCTTCCTGGTTGGACGGGACAGAACTGCGACACTAGTGAGTCGGCCAATGGGATGGGTCTAATGACCTCAAGCTGTGTAGCTGTGTGCGTTTCCTCTGTCTTGACCTCTGACCTCAGCAGTATCACTAAAGGTTGTGTTTCTACAGACGTCCATGCCCCGCCTGCGACGCCACCCCCTGGCCTCCTCCCCGCCAAGGCCAGCGGTGAGCCTCTTCCTCTCCCTCTTCTTCGTCTTCTTCCTCTTTTTCTCCTCTTCTTCTTCCTTTTCTTCTCTTCTTGTTCTTGTTCTTGTTCTTGTTCTTGTTCTGGTTCTGGTTCTTCTTCTTCTTCTTCTTCTTCTTCTTCTTCTTCTTCTTCTTCTTCTTCTTCTTCTATATATAAACAGGTTCTAGCTGATTTTAAACTGGTTCCAGCTGAATTGAATGGTCTGGTTTTCTCCAACAGAACGCTCGGTCCCCTTGCTGGTTGCCGTGGCAGTGTTTGCCTTGCCTCTGCTCATTGTCACGCCGTTACTATGGTTCTTGTGGCAGAAACAGAAAGCCCACGCCGGCGTCATCACTCTGCCGTTGCCAACGGCGACCGTGGTCAACAACGTTTTAACCAGCACGGCGAGTGGCACCCGGGAACATCTCGGACACATCAAGAACGCCATCAACACGCCCGCCCACCGTCACCATGCCAACAACACCAACACAACCAGCCAGACCCATCTCCCCCCATCTTCCAACAGAGAGGTGAACGTGGGGCTCAGTGCGCTCTTAGGGCCCAACGAAGCCGCTGGTGCGCAACATGTGTAGCGGCCCCTAGTGGCGACATCCTAGTACTGACGATGGGAAAGTGGTCTGAACGGCAGGGCCGGATCCTGATTCCTGATACCCAGACCCAGTACACGGAGGATCAGTTGTGTTGCCTGCAGACGGGGGTATCAGCCGGGTGGCCGTACGTATATTGGGATGGAGTGTTCATATGGAGCGTTGCCCAGTAAAACGTGTTATTACTTTTGGTTAATGTTGGGTGTTTTCACCTCATCTTCCTCAGGTGGTCCATTTTGTTTTGAGCCAAAGCATTGTCAGTTTTGTAAACTCAAGAATTGACTCTGACCATGACAAGGTTATTTTTCTTAATAGAAAATGTTTTGTTAGTTTCTATGAAAGTTTTGTTGAACTGTTTCCACAATTGTTTTTTTATGTAATGAAGGAGGGGTGGGAGGAGCCTAGTGATCTCACTGCCCTAGGCCAATCAGAAGGTGGCAGACATGTTGCTTGCCACCAAATTATTCTGTTCCAACAGATGAGAAATAAAGCCTTCTTTCTGTATTCCTGCCGGCGTCAGTCCTTGTGTGTGTCATTCGGGCTGGTGAACATTTTCAGACTGATCTACAATCGGTAGCATTAATAAAAGTTATACTAGTAATTTTCATGGGGAAATTCATCAACATCAAGAAAATATGAACAGAATCAGCCAATAAATAAACACAGTAAATGGGGAACAATACAAATGCAGTATTCACAATATTGATGTACATCATGAAGTATGATATTTATTATTAAAAGTGCAATGCCATGCGGAAAAATAATTTATTGTTTTTTCATTGCACTTGCATTATTGCCTTTTCGTCCAACTGCGCCGCTCTGTGGCAGATCTTTTCCTGATGCAGGAAAAGAAAACACCTTAACTATTGCCTGTTTGTAAACCCTCATTAATTAAATAAAATAGTCACGGTGGCATTGAAAAAGAAAGAATACATTTATCCTTTCCTTTTACAAGAAAGAGACATTGACCCGCATCAAACTAAATAGTAAACAATATAGGATATTACGTAAAAAGAACAGGCACTTCAAAGTATCCTTATTAAGGACCCATAGTTATGTCAGAAACCAGCGAAATCTGAAGGTGAGTCTGATAATTGTCTTGCGTTATTTAACGATAAAGAAATTACCGGCGAATGAATTATGTTAGGTCAACAACTGCATTGATTGACGTCAACTGTGTGTCCTTGCTAACGTGCACGCCGGCTCGTTGGGGATCACAGTTACATCAGAGTTTCATAAATGACTTCATAACAATCAAAGTGTCTTCTATTCTGCAGTTGCAGACTACGGAGTAGCCACTCTTTTCCTAGATTTTCGTTCTTATTTTTTATTAGACGTGTTGCATTGAGTCATGGGGGTGCGAGACATCTGGAAGAACTACAAGGTACTGATAGTAATGGTTCCGAGCCTCGGCCTTGTCCACTGGGGATGGTACAGTCTGAAAGGGAATCCACTTCTACATCAGAACCGGGAGCTGGAAGTCCCCGAGCCGGCAGTCGTACGGTCCGTCTCTTCTAGAACCGCCAGTAGCTGAACACCCGACAGGTAAGATTATTATTACAATGGTTTCATTTCATACTTAGTTTACCGAGGCAATTCTCTATGACTCGTGAAGTATAAATGATGATGGCATGCTAGCATGGTGGTAGAAACACTAACCTCCGATAGCAAGTTCTGTCGTCGTGATAGTACCGGTATTAACCCACAATTTGATAAATAACAAAAGATAAAAAGATTAGTTATATTTATTATTGAGTCATTATTTATTCATATTCTCATTAAAGTCCCATCCCTTCCTGTCCTCTACAGAAACGTGTCGCTTGGTGGGGGAGGGTTTTGAGCGAGGAGAACGGGAGAGGGGGAGATGAAGCCCCAAAGCTGGCTGCGGAGGAACTGGATGTGGGCGGCGGGGGGGGCGTTCGTGGGGGTCCACCTTGTCACATGGCTCCTACAGAAATCCATGAAGCACGCTGTGCGCTCTGAGACGGCCCTGAAGAACAAGAGCACTCAGGACTGACCAGAACCAGGTATACAGAGGTCTGACGCCACTCTGCAGGACACAACTAGGTCTACAGAGACCTAACCTCGCAGAACCCTGCAGGACAGAAACTGGTCTACAGAGTCCTTACCCCGCACAGAACTCTCCAGGACAAAAACAAGGATGCGATCATACTATGGCGTCGGTAAAGAGTATGAACTTGGTTTCATGAAGTAAATCTGCTGTCCTCCTGTCTGAATAATAAGAATAAATTAATACATGTCTGTGTTGAACTATTGACCGTTGTGTTTCTGCTGTCTTCCCATGTCAGGGGTTTGAATCCCACTCAACATTAAAGGGGACCTATTATGCTCTTTCGACTTTTATGACCTATAAACGTTGTTATAATGGTTGATAGTCATGTTTAACCAAACTAAAGTGTCAAATAATGACGTACATGCATTTCGACGTATTCCTTGCTGACAGTCTGGGGTGGCTGTGCAGAGCGCTAAACACTCGGGACGTTTGCGATTCCCTTGTTCACATTTCCGGGAAATCATCTACGTAGAGGCACTCCTGCAACGCCCCCATACGCCTGGTCAAATCTGCCCGCGCGCGCGCTTCAAGGAATGTAACCAATCACAACGGGGTTCGGATGGCAGGAGGGGGCGGAGAAGGACGAAACCGAGCGTTGACAGAGAATGCTGAAAGCGCCCAGATGAGAGGAAGAGTTTCCCGAAAATTTACATCGTTTTTTGTGTATGGTTAAACATGACTATCAATCATAACAACGTTTATAGGTCATAAAAGTCTAATAGCATAATAGGTCCCCTTTAAGGCCTTTGTTGCATTCCTCTCCTTGTTCGCAACATTGTCTCCTCAAATCGGTACCTTCTTTGTTTTGGGTTAGTCGTTCTTAGCATGTCTACTCATTTTTCAACTGAGCTTTGAGTTCAAGTTAAAGATGCATTTAGGCAGTAAATTGAGGCCTGGAATACAAAGTTTAATGTAAAGCTCACAGGTTGATGGATGCTTATATCACCATTATAATATTGACATGTTATCCAGAGCCAGTATAAACAACATCAGTTACCAGTTAATCCAATCACATGTACTTCATATAAATAAAACAAAATAGCCAAAACGAGACCATATGTTTACGAGGCAATACTGCTTAAATCTATATTACAAGTATCTAAACTAAAACACTTAATTTTGATCAAATAAAAATACAATTTGCTGAATTTGTGTAAACTAGACAGGTAGTTCGACGTTCTTTCTTGAGTATTAACGTGTGTGAGGTCTGAATTACAGCATTACAAATGAAATTTATTATAGTTCTCTTCCTTCTGGGGAGAAGGCACCATGTCATTAATTATCTAAAGAAACAAGGAGTTGTGTTATGGGCAGGTGTCAACACTGGCACAGTGAGCTAGCTTAAGGAAACAGGAGTGTAATATGGGCAGGTGTCAACACTGGCACAGTGAGCTAGCTTAAGGAAACAGGAGTGTAATATGGGCAGGTGTCAACACTGGCACAGTGAGCTAGCGAAGGTTAGCGGAGTACAGCTGCATCCACACACAGGAAGTTGGAGCTGTGATTCAATGCAGTCCCTGCTATGTGATTGGCTACCGCAGGGGGGTGAGTGATGGTGTCAGGGATAACTGGATGTGTTGGGGGTGAGTTATAGAGGGGGTTAGTGGAGGTGTTGGGGTGAGTTGTGGAGGGGGGTGAGCTATAGAGGGGTTTAGTGGAGGGGTTGGGGTGAGCTATAGAGGGGGTTAGTGGAGGTGTTGGGGTGAGTTGTGGAGGGGGGTGAGCTATAGAGGGGTTTAGTGGAGGGGTTGGGGTGAGTTATAGAGGGGGTTAGTGGAGGGGTTGGGGTGAGTTATAGAGGGTTAGGGTTAGTGGAGGGCTTGGGGGTGAGTTATAGAGGGGGTTAGTGGAGGGCTTGGGGGTGAGTTATAGAGGGTTAGGGTTAGTGGAGGGCTTGGGGGTGAGTTATAGAGGGGGTTAGTGGAGGGGTTGGGGTGAGTTATAGAGGGGGTTAGTGGAGGGGTTGGGGTGAGTTATAGAGGGTTAGGGTTAGTGGAGGGCTTGGGGGTGAGTTATAGAGGGGGTTAGTGGAGGGCTTGGGGGTGAGTTATAGAGGGGGTTAGTGGAGGGGTTGGGGTGAGTTATAGAGGGGGTTAGTGGAGGGGTTGGGGTGAGTTATAGAGGGGGTTAGTGGAGGGGTTGGGGTGAGTTATAGAGGGGGTTAGTGGAGGGGTTGGGGTGAGTTATAGAGGGGGTTAGTGGAGGGGTTGGGGTGAGTTATAGAGGGGGTTAGTGGAGGGCTTGGGGGTGAGTTATAGAGGGGGTTAGTGGAGGGCTTGGGGGTGAGTTATAGAGGGGGTTAGTGGAGGGGTTGGGGTGAGTTATAGAGGGGGTTAGTGGAGGGGTTGGGGTGAGTTATAGAGGGGGTTAGTGGAGGGCTTGGGGGTGAGTTATAGAGGGGGTTAGTGGAGGGCTTGGGGTGAGTTATAGAGGGGGTTAGTGTAGGGGTTGGGGTGAGTTATAGAGGGTTAGGGTTAGTGGAGGGGTTGGGGTGAGTTATAGAGGGGGTTAGTGGAGGGGTTGGGGTGAGTTATAGAGGGTTAGGGTTAGTGGAGGTGATCATTCATTTATTCATCCGGGCACCATCATTCGTCTAGAGGGATTCGACCCCTTGGTCACCGGGGAAATGCAGTCCCAGGAAGTATTAGACCCAAACCCTGCACATCCAAAGACTACTTATAAATACTGAGAAATACTTGTAACGCACTGCTAGGCAAATAACCCATTAAACAACACAAGCTAATGTCTTTGATCGACACCTGATCACTGTTATCCATGAGTGTTGGAGGGATCAAATCCTCTGGTCCAGGTTTCTACCTCCTTGTTTTCAGCCCCTGATGGGTCCCAGACCACAGCTTCATCCTCTAGAACCAGTCCATGCCTAGAACCTTAGACCACAACCTAGAATCAGGCCATTTCCAGGACACTAGACCAGAACCAAGAAGCAGTCCATGTTCAGAAACCTGTGCCAGAGCCAGTGTGGTTGACCCGACTTGGAGGGTCAGTTCTGGGGTCAAACGTCATATGATACTTCGGCGTGGTTGAGGTCCTACGATGGGGTCGGGGTCGGAGGTCATAGGATGGGTCAGAGGTCATACGAACACCTTGGCCAGGGCGTCGGCCCCGGCGCTGGCGATGTAGCACTGGGTGGGGTGGAAGGCCACGGCGTGGATGGACTCGTGGAACTTCTTGCGGTGCGCACTGAACTCCTGCAGACAGGTCCGGGTCTCCATGGTCCAGAGGCGGACCGAGCAGTCGTGGCCTGCAGGACAAACCGCACACACTGCTTATACAACATGGGCGCTAGGGGCCATTTCGGCAGAACTAATCCATATTCAGTGTAACATTTGTATCTCCGGGGGCGGGCCTTTAATGACTAATGCATTAATATGCAACCTTCCTAAAAAATGTTATGATGATAATTGTCCTCACAAAATACATCATATGGATATGAAATGGCAGCTGAGGTCCTAACCTTATGAATAAATCAATGAATTGTAATCTCCATATACACATAGTGTGTGTGTGTGTGTGTGTGTGTGTGTGTGTGTGTGTGTGTGTGTGTGTGTGTGTGTGTGTGTGTGTGTGTGTGTGTGTGTGTGTGTGTGTGTGTGTGTGTGTGTGTGTGTTCTTACTCCCAGACAGCAGGTAAAGTCCATTGGGGTCAACAGCTAAACAGGTGACAGCGTCCAAGTGAGCCAACATGGAGTGGATCACTTTACCTTCAAGATCCAGAGCACAGTTAATCACATTGAGCAGACTGGTGAGAGTGTACCTGTGTTTGAGGTGCACCTGGTAAAGACAGGTGAGACAGAGTGTACCTGTGTTTGAGGTGCACCTGGTAAAGGCTGGTGAGAAGGGTACCTGTGTTATTGTCAAAGAACTGGATGTGTCTGTCTTCCTGGGCAGTGATGGTGATGGGTACAGTAGGGTGACTCAGCACTCTGTTGATTCTGCAGGGGGTGTCTGCAGCACAAAACGTTAGTCAGTCACTTAATTCGAAGACAAAATGAAAAACATTTGTATAGGATTACAACGTACATCCCGAAAACCAATCATCAGGGAGTGTTTCTGGTCTAGGTTAAGTTACCTGAACACTAGGTTACCTGAACACTAGGTTACCTGAGGTAGCGTGTGAATCCATCTTCAGTACCAGCTGCTGGGTCTCCAGGTTGAAGAGTCCGATGTGTCCGGTGCTGAACGAGGTCACCATGTGGTCTGGCTCACTGCCCACCACATCCAAGGAGCTAGGGATGCCCAACTCTGAGACACAGACACACCTGCTGTTACCACACCTGTGACAAAACACTCGGGATCACCACACCTGGTGGCACTGCACCTGCTGTAACCACACCTGGTGTGGTGACACACCTGCTGTTACCACCCCTGGTGTCAACCACACCTAGTGACAAAACACTCGGGATCACCACACCTGGTGGCACTGCACCTGGTGTTGCCACACCTGATGGCACCGCACCTGGTGGCATCACACCTGGTCGCACCACACCTGGTGGCATCACACCTGGTCACACCACACCTGGTGGCACCACACCTGTTGGCCCCACACCTGGTCACACCACACCTGGTCACACCACACCTGGTCGCACCACACCTGGTGGCTTCACACCTGGTAGCATCACACCTGGTCACACCACACCTGGTGGCTTCACACCTGGTCGCACCACACCTGGTGGCACCACACCTGGTCGCACCACACCTGGTGGCTTCACACCTGGAGGCACCACACCTGGTCGCACCACACCTGGTGGCTTCACACCTGGTCGCACCACACCTGGTCGCACCACACCTGGTCGCATCCCACCACACCTGGTCGCACCACACCTGGTCGCACCACTCCTGGTCGCACCATACCTGGTCGCATCACACCTGGTGACACAACACCTGGTGTGACGCCTGGTGCCAGCATCAAGACCCTTCTGTCAGAGTGGCTATGTCATAAGACAACGGAGACGTAACGGCACAGTGGTTCATAAGGCCAGGGTGGCACCATGGGCTACGACCTCACCTCCCCTCTGGTTGAAGGTGGCGAGGGCGGGGCTGGAGGTGGCGGAGGCGTCCCACAGGCGGAGCGTCCCGTCAGCCGAGCACGACAGCAGCCGGCGGTGGGGGGCACAGTAGACCAGACCCCAAACGGCGTCAGAGTGACCACACAGTGCCCCCTGGTGGACGGAGGGCTCTGCAGCAGGAAACATGTGTCAACAGTTGATGCGTGGCTATACATTCAAGTTGTACTAGGACATGCAACGGACTTTCAGATCACTGCAGCGAGCGGTCAGGGTCCTTCTGAGCCAGGGGGGCTCGGGGCTGCGGCAGGACAGGGCCTGGGTAGTCCCGGAGCATACCATATGGGTCGTAGGGGTCCGTGTTGAGGCTGGGGGTGTTCCAGCTTTGGATGGTGCCGTCCACCCCCCCGCTGAAGATCTGCTCTCCTGTAGAGCTCATGGTGACACTCAGCACCGCTCCGCTGGGAACACACAGCAACGGGTCTGGTTATACCGCTCTGTTTGGGTACTAACAGTCTGGTTCCACTGGTCTGGTTCTACTGGTCTGTTATGGTTATACTAGTCTGTTAAGGTTTTACTGGTCTGTCAGGTTCTTATGGTCTTTTAGGGTTTTACTGGTCTGGTTCTACTGGTCTGTCAGGGTTATACTTGTCTTTAAGGGTTCTACTGGTCTTTTTCTACTGGTCTGTCAGGGTTATACTTGTCTTTTCGGGTTTTATTGGTCTGGTTCTACTGGTCTGTTAGGGTTCTACTAGTCTGTTAGAGTTCTAATGGTCTGGTAGGGTTTTACTGGTCTGGTAGGATAGGGATCCACTGGTCTTGGAGGTTAGGGTAACACTGGTCTGGTAGGTTAGGGTTACACTGGTCTGGTAGGTAAGGGTTCTAATGGTCTGGTTTTACTGGTCTGGTTCTACTGGGCTGTCAGGGTTCAGGGCTCACCTGTGGGCCCTGAAGGTGTAGATTGGTTCCAGGTCCAGGGCAGCACACCTGGGTTCCAGACAGAAGAGTTCACGTCATCATACGGTCTGGGTTCTGTCACAGACTCACCTTCAGGATCAGGCTCGGGGGTCTAACAGGTTCTAGGTGGGCATGGTCTTGAGTGTGTTTGTGTGTCTGTGTGTACTTCTTGCTGGGTGTGGTTGGGTGTGTGTGTATGTCTGTGTGTACTTCTTGCTGGGTGTGGTTGGGTGTGTGTGTGTGTTTGTGTGTACCGCTTGGTGGGTGTGGTCTTGTGTGTGTGTGTGTGTGTGTGTGTGTGTGTGTGTGTGTGTGTGTGTGTGTGTGTGAGTGTGTGTGTGTGTACTTCTCGGTGGGCCTGTTCGTGTGTGTGTGTGTGTGTGTGTGTGTGTGTGTGTGTGTGTGTGTGTGTGTGTGTGTGTGTGTGTGTGTGAGTCTGAGTGTGTGTGTGTACTTCTTGGTGGGCGTGGTCTTGTGGAGGTTCCAGAGTTTGAGGGTGTGGTCGGCCGCAGCGCTGAGCAGCAGGGGCTCCACGGGGTGAAAGGTCAGGCCGTGGAGGGCGTCCAGGTGACCCCTGAGGGTGACCTTGTGCTTCCAGGTCTTCAGCAGCGTCTCTCCGCTTGGGGCCGTCTGGGGGGGTCAAAGGTCAACGCATGGGTCATCTTCAAGGCTAAATCACACGTATGTGCGCAAAGATCCATGAAGATCCACATCGCTACTCAGAGACATGTGGCCCCCGAGGGGGCTGCACCGAGATATGATTGGCTGATGATTGGCTGATGATTGGCTGATGATTGGCTAATGATTGGCTGATGATTGGCTGATGATTTGCTTTGGCTGATGATGGCCGAGTGTAGACCAGCGCAGTGCTTTCGTTTTTTTGACACTAGACACTAGAACAATGTCAGTAATTTGAAGTGGTTGCATGCAAATGATTGCACTTCTTTTGATGGAGCGGACCCAGTAGCAGGCTCTCTGCCGCCCCCATGTGGCCGAGGTTGGACCCTGCAGGCCGCTCAGAACGAGGTGATGTCCTGTGACCGGGTGTGGTGTCATGTGATCGTCTCACCTGGTAGGTGGGGCTAAGGGCCTCGTTGGTCAAATCTGCCAGCCCCTGGTCAAAGGCTAGGACCTCGCTGGACCCACCCAGGGCCAACCCTACTGACACACACACAAACACACATATCAACACACACACACCAACAAACAAACACGACACACACATATATTAACGCTCACACACATACCACACACTCACGTATTAACAGAAACACACACACACACATATTAGCAATCAAACATTAACAAACAATCACACATCCATATTAACATAACATATTAACACATACACATTTAGACATTTACACACACAGGCATTTAAGCACAAGCACACTCCCGAACCTTCTCCGGGGTGTGTGTCTTCCAGCTCCGGGACCCCAGGGGGTCCGAGGTCAGGGAGCGGGGGGGTGGAGCTGGGTGGGAGCACCCCGTCATCCGGGTCGACCAGGTGCGCCAGCATGTCCTGCAGCTTGGAGCGGTTCGGCCCTGTAGGGGGGGGCACAGTACAGCTGTTACAACGGTTACCATAGTAACAGCTGGCCAGGGAGGGAGGGAGAAGAGAGAGAGAGAGAGAGAGAGAGAGAGAGAGAGAGAGAGAGAGAGAGAGAGAGAGAGAGGTAGTAGTGTTGCTTACTGTTCATTCCTTTCCTCCCCCTGCGTTCTTTCCTGTATTCTTCTTTCAGCTGGCTGATGATTCGCTGGTCCACCTGCCACGCCCCGCCCCCTGGGCCACGCCCCTCGTCCACTACAGGCCAAAGAGATTGAGAGTTAGAGACCCAATCACAACCCAGGATCCTTACGATTGTTGTTAAAATTCTCCTGATCCAACTCACCCCATTGGCTGGCGTCCTCTACAGACCCGCCCAGCGCGGCCGGTCGGTTCAGGAAGTCAAACTCTCTCAGAGCCCCCTCCATGTCCGGGTCATCACTGAGGTCAGAGGTCGTGGAGGTCGGGGTGGAAGACCTCTGGAAAGACACAGCCATGTTAATGTGTGCTAATGGATGCGTGTGTGTGTCTGTGTCTGTGTGTGTGTGTGTGTGTGTGTGTGTGTGTGTGTGTGTGTGTGTGTGTGTGTGTCTTACAGAGTCCAGCTCTGAGGTGTGTTTTGTTTGTTCTTCCTCCTCGTCTTCGTCGCTGACACTCTCCTCCAGGACCGCTATGATGTCCGCCATGCTACACACCAAACCAACACACACACACACACACATTTTAATACACACACACACACGCTTTTTCATACACACAAACATTTTTAAACACACACACACACACACACCACACACACTTTAATACACACACATACACACACACACACAAACACGCGGACCTGATCATATCCGGGTGGTGTTTCTCTCTAAGGACCTGGTCTGGAGGACCCAGGCCCGGCAGGACTCTGTGGTCCGGGTCTGGAGGACCCAGACCCAGCAGGTCTCTCAGTCTCTGGGACCCCACCTCCTGGAGGACCCCAGTGCAGCCCACCTCCTGCAGGTATCTGATGAGAGAGGGGGAGGGAGGGGGAGGTAGGGGGAGAGAGGGGAGGGGTGGGAGAGGAGGGTCATGTAGGTTATTGACCTCTACGGTCTCTTGCTGTCGGCTTACCTCCAGCAGGATCTGATCCCCTAACGCTCTGTCTTACACTGTCTGCAGAGAGAGAGGGGGAGGGGGGGGGGGGGAGAGAGGGCGGTCTCTCTGTACCAGTCTGAAGCAAGGACGACTCCAAACAATCGTCCATTTACTGTGTGTGTGTGTACGTGTGTGTGTGTGTGTGTGTGTGTGTGTGTGTGTGTGTGTGTGTGTGTGTGTGTGTGTGTGTGTGTGTGTGTGTGTGTGTGTGTGTGTGTGTGTGTGTTTGGGGACTCACTGGGTGAGCAGCTCTCTTCCCTGACTCCAGTTCAGCTGATGGGCGGTGGTGGGAGGGGAGGGGGGAGGTTCTTCTTCATCTGAAAGAGAAATAGAGCGTCTCATATAATGGAGTCTCTAAAATAGAGCATCTCATATAAAGAGTCTCTAAAATAGAGCGTCTCATATAATGGAGTCTCTAAAATAGAGCATCTCATATAAAGAGTCTCTAAAATAGAGCGTCTCATATAATGGAGTCTCTAAAATAGAGCATCTCATATAAGGAGTCTCTAAAATAGAGCATCTCATATAAAGAGTCTCTAAAATACAGCATTTCATATTTAGAGACTCTAATATAGAGCATCTCATATATAGAGCTTCTAAAATACAGCATCTCATATATAGAATCTCTAAACCCGAGCATTGCATATATAAATAGCCTCTAAAATAGGGCCTTTAATATATAGAGCCTATATGATAGAGAATCTCATATAAAGAGCCTCTAATATATAGAGCTTTTAATATAGTTATACATAGACCCTCTAATCAAGAGTATGTTATATAAGAGCATCTTATATAGAGAGCCTCTACTATATAAAGCCTCTAAGAATGACTATATAACAGCATCTAAATTATTGAGCATCTTAAATAGAGGGCCTTAATTAAAGAGCATCCGATATATAGAGCGTTTAATAATAAGAGAATCAAATATATAGGCCATCAAATATGTAATGCCTATGATAAAAAGCATCTCATGAGGAGCAAATCAAATATCGCCATCTGATATATAGAGCCTTGAATATATAGAGGATCAAATACATAAAGGGTCTCCGTATAAATTCTCTCTCTATATATGGAGGCAATATATTAGATGCTCTATAGATAAGATGGAAACTATTATTGGAAAAGAGCTTAAATTAGAGCAGGAGAATGTAATGACCTGAATCATAAGTGGGGGTCCTGACATGGCACTGCAGGGGTCCGGGGCCCAGGCCCTGGTGCTGGGTCCTGGGCAGGGAGGAGGAGGGGAGGAGGAGGAGAGGAGGAGGAGAGGAGGAGGGGAGGAGGAGAGGGGAGGAGGAGGAGGGGAGGAGGGGAGGGGGAGGAGAGGAGGAGGAGAGGAGGAGGAGAGGGGGAGGAGAGGTGGAGAGAAGGAGGGAAGGAGGAGAGGAGGAGGAGGGGAGGGGGAGGAGGAGGAGAGGAGGGGAGGGGAGGGGGAGGAGGAGGAGAGGAGGGGAGGGGGAGACGAGGGGAGGAGGAGACGAGGAGACGAGGAGAGGAGGGGAGGAGGGGAGGAGGAGGGGAGGAGGGAGGAGGAGAGGAGGAGGAGGGGAGGAGGAGAGGGGAGGAGGAGGGGAGGGGGAGAGGGGAGGAGGAGAGGGGAGGAGGAGAGGAGGAGGGGAGGGGGAGACGAGGGGAGGAGGAGGGGAGGAGGAGAGGAAGAGTGGAGGGGAGGAGGAGGGGAGGAGGAGAGGAGGAGGGGAGGGGAGGGGGAGGGGAGGGGGAGGGGAGGGGGAGGGGAGGGGGAGGGGGAGGAGAGGAGGGGAGGGGGAGACGAGGAGAGGAGGTTGGGAGGAGGAGAGGAGGAGAGGAGGGGAGGAGGAGGGGAGGAGGAGGGGAGGAGAGGAGGAGAGGAGGAGGGGAGGAGGAGAGAAAGAGTGGAGGGGAGGAGAGGAGAGGAGAGGAGGAGGGGAGGAGGAGAGTGTGTGGGCAGTTAGCGTTTAGCTAACAACGCCTCACATGTGTTGCTAATCGCAGGGTTTATTACCATCAGCCCCTTAGCCTTACAAGATAATCTGCTAACAATTCAATGATTATCCAGGGCCAATGTGAACGCTAAACCATAAGGGAGCGACACATCATAATAAGATGAAGAGTAATATTCATAAATCATACCCGCACATTTCATTTGACAAATTCACAGGATTCGAAACAGTCGGAGTGTGTGTGTGTGTGTGTGTGTGTGTGTGTGTGTGTGTGTGTGTGTGTGTGTGTGTGTGTGTGTGTGTGTGTGTGTGTACCTCTCCTTGCTCATTGTGTGTGTGTGTGTGTGTGTGTGTGTGTGTGTGTGTGTGTGTGTGTGTGTACCTCTCCCTGCTCATTGTGTGTGTGTGTGTGTGTGTGTGTGTGTGTGTGTGTGTGTGTGTGTGTGTGTGTGTGTGCGTGTGTGTGTGTGTGTGTACCTCTCCCTGCTCAGTGTGTATTCCAGCATCTTGATCCTCCTCAGCATGTCTCTCCTCAGGTTCTGCTGCCCCCTCCTCTCTCCCTGGAGGAGGGAGACCTGGGTCTACACACACACACACACACACACACACACACACACACACACACACACACACAGACAGACAGACAGACAGACAGACAGACAGACAGACAGACAGACAGACAGACAGACAGACAGACAGACAGACAGACAGACAGACAGACAGACAGACAGACAGACAGACAGAACAAAACACACACACAGAGACAGACACACACACGCACACATAACGAAAACAGTCAAATACACACACATAACAAAAAACACACACACATATTTTAGAGGCTCCAACTCTTCCTGCAGGTTAATCCTGATTGGTTGAGGGGCCTGTAAGGCGTCATCAAGTCCCGCCTTACAGGAAGTTATAACCTTGCTGGAGGAGAGAGCCAATAAGATAGGTAGGGTAAGCTCTTACAAGAATGAGACACATAGTAAGAGAAAGAGAAAATAGGGTGAAAGAGAGAATATAGTGAGATAGTGAGACAGTAACAGTGAGAGAAGAGTGAGGGTGAGATATTAAGAGAGATTTCAGAGAGATAAAATAGTGAGAGACAGATAGTAAGGAAGAGAGAGAGAATATAGTGGGAGAAGAGTGAGATAGTATGAGAGAGAGAACAGGGTGAAAGAGAGTGATACTAAGGGAGAGAGAATTAAGTGTCAAAAAGAGTGAGACAGTAAAAGGGAGAGGGTGGATGAGAGATGGGAACAATGAAGTTATGTGCGGTAATGTTTTGCTTGATTATACAGAAGTTTATATTCCAGATTAGTGTATTTGTGTGTGTGTGTGTGTGTGTGTGTGTGTGTGTGTGTGTGTGTGTGTGTGTGTGTGTGTGTGTGTGTGTGTGTGTGCGTATGCGTGTTTGTGCGAATGTGTGTGTTTATGCATGTCGTATGTGTTTTTGTGCGTGTGCGTGTGTGCGCGCGCATGTGTATGTTTGCGTGCGCATTCACACTGTGCGTGGCCTTGGCTAGACAGAAACTACCGCTCGATATCCTACTCTTACCTGCAGTTCAGCGCGTTCCACGTCCCATCGCGCCCTCTCGAGCTCGAAGCGCGCCCACTCGTGTTGCATGTACCGTAATATCTCCGGAACGTTGTAGCGGGCCCTGGCCGCCTCTCCTCCGACCGCCGCCTCATCCTGCTGGGGCACCTTACCGCAGCTACTGAGGAACACCCCTGGGCCAGCCTGCTCGTCCATGCCGGGCCAAGCGGTCCGCCACCAGGGTAAAGGTAGCGCGTCTCTCCGCTGGCAGACCCGCGGCGCCACAGCAGCTGGATGTGTCGGTGACGTCAGACCAACAAGCGCATTGGCGGGGTATCACAAGCCTATTGGTCCTTTTGCGTGTCAGACACGGAAATCCGCCAATCGGAGGTTAATGCGCGTGGTGTTGACGCATTGATTAATACGCCTTTTGGACTCGAGCGCTCGGTGCTGATGGAAAGCGGGGCGCGAGTGACTATGGTGATATTTATTGCATCCTATTGTAGAGTAGGCGGCCTACATAAGTAGGGCTTTAGTATATTTTGTATCAAAATATGTGAATGAAAGTGTATATTGAAATATAATAAATATAGAAATATATATGATCTATAATATAGAGAAATATATATTTGTATATGCACACTAAAAACCTGTATGAATTGCGATTTAACATGATGTTTTAATAAAACCTGTGAGACGAAAACAAATTTCCAAATGTGTGGACAATAAAGATTATTATGATTAAATAATAATATATAATGCAACTAATAATAAAAGTGTATTTCCCCTTCTGCACAATAATGAGTGTGTGCAGTCAAAGTACCACATGATTTATTGGTGAGGCAGGGTTTTAAGACTCTAAATGAGATGATTGTTTGTTAATATCTCACAATCAATTTACATTTGATGTTATCATATTAAGGCCTGACTAAACGTTTCTGTACATTTCTTAGATTTTTTCTTGTTTTTATTTATATAGCTTATCATGCTTTCTGCTGTGAGCTTACATAGGGTAAATAAAGTTAACATAAATGAAGTATCTTGAGAATCACTGTTTTGTAAAAATATTGTCAAATGCATATCAATATCTGGGAGAGACTTAAGAGTAAATCCAGCCGTTATTATTATTTTCTTATTTTTACGTTTTTTTTCCCAGTAAGGATTTCGTGTCTCGTTCAGTGACCGATCGAGCGTGTGTGCGTTAATTAGACTCTGGGTAATTGGCTGTCCCTGCTGCGCATGCGCTGCGGCCATGCGTGTCAGGTGGCACGTCACAGGCGCCAGGCTATTTAGTTGGAGACGCGGAGAGCCAGACGGGAGAGACCACCATGCCGCCCTATGACAAACCCCAGAACCAGAAGCCCTTCAAACTCAGGAAAAGTTTCGGTAAACAACAACAACAACCTCATATGTGTTTATAAGTTAAACAGATCTATCCCCTCACTTTCTCTTCTTTTTCAACCAACAGCGACGAGGAAACTCGAGGTTGACGGTATCCGATCCAAGTTCCCCAACAAAATCCCGGTAAGATAACGAACCATGCTGAGGGGTGACCTCTGAACCCAGATGTGTACGTGTGTGTGTGTGTGTGTGTGTGTGTGTGTGTGTGTGAGGATTCTTACATCTGTGTATCGACCAGGTGATCATTGAAAGCTATCAACGCGAGAAGTACCTTCCTCCTCTGGACAAGACTAAGTTCCTCGTGCCCCAGGAGCTGACGATGACCCAATTCGTCACCATCATCAGGTGCGTTCTTATGAACTGTTTACCTTGTATTTTACAAAGGGAGTCATGTTTTAGGTATGTACAGGAGTTCTGTGTAATGGGCTTCCACACATTCCACCCTACGGTTCCCTCACGGTGTTCTTTGCGGACTGGCTGCGCGGTAATTGGCGTCAGCCGGTGCCCTGCTCATTAACCCGTGACAACGAGCAGACTGTCTCTCTCTCTCTGTGACTCGAACAGCCTTAGCCTACTGGCATGGGATACGGGTGTTTACATTTTTAGAAGCATTTTAACAAGCAAAATATAAATTATGCTATTAATTAAAAGGTACATAAAGCAGTGCAATCTACGGATAGTCATAAAATATCCTCCATCACTTTGGGTCGAAAGACCTCCCAATAGAACCTTGCGCTAGAAACGCATCGTAGCCTATTTCTTGCCCACTTTACGGCGTCACAACGATTATGCGTCGTCAAATGAACTTTAAATCCATTAACTATTGCTGCGTCTGTTTTTTATTAAACGCCCGGCTCGAAACAAGGTCTGTTATTGGTCCAGGCACTCATGCCACGAACCACTTGAAACCGACTAAAGCCATCCATGCTTAAGGTCAAAGGGTTATTTCATAGTTTACTTCCCCTCGGATAACCCTGTCGGACTCTGTAATGTGGGCGCTCTGTAGCATGGGGTTTCAATGGGACCCCCCCTAACCCAGTGGCAGACGACGATGAAGGTATGGGGCTGAGACGGTATGAGGCTGAGTTCCTGTGTGTTCAGGAACCGAATGGCCCTGCTGCCCACCCAGGCCTTCTACCTGCTCATCAACAACACGGGCCTGAGCAGCATGAGCCTCACCATGGCCCAGATGTACCGAGACCACCAGGACGACGACGGCTTCCTCTACATGACCTACGCCTCGCAGGAGATGTTCGGCTCTGCCTCTGCATGACCTACGCCTCACCAGGAGGTGTTGGGTCCTGCCAGCTGGACTCTCCTCCTGGTGCTTCACGTTCCATTTAAAGAGCTGCTTCTCACTTTGTTTTCATGTGTAAATAGGAAATAATTTTGTACAGAATTGTTTTTAAAAAAATCTGTCAGTGTATTCAAATAAATGTCATGTCTTACTCTTATGATGATTTATTAATCTAGTGTCCACTTGGTGGTGGTCCTCTTCTGAACAGATCGTCCTAAGAGGGCTTCTAAAAGCAGATTTGACTACGTCTTCAATCAGTTTATGCAAATATAAATGTGTGCATATTTAAATATTGCATTCAGTTCTGTTGACTGTGGTCCAACTGGCTGCGTTCTGTTTAGAAGAGCTCTGGTCTTAATCCATCCTGCCCTGTAGAGTAATCCAACCCTAGGCTGTCTGGTCCTACCGCTGCTCAGACTCTATTTGTGAGGCTAGCCTCCAGGCGGGGGGCATTGGAGTCCATGATTGCCTGGAATTTCCCCCCCTTTGCGTTGATCACATGCCCGTTTGATCTGTGTGGGAACTAGGTGTCATCCTGCAGTCTGGATCTGGATCTCTAACTGAAACTATTACCCACCACTAATCCTGTCCGGTCTTTAGGTTTTCCTGGTTTTGACTCTGGGTGTAATCTTGCCCTTAACGGCTGGGTGTATTGTAACCCTTGATAAACGGGGTGAGGTGGGGCCACTGTTGACGTTTGTCCAGCAGGTGGCATCAGAGCTCCACTTAGGTTGTCTAGTATTTTGTTTCTTTCAGTCTCCGGCAGGGCGCCGGAACGTCGTGGGTTTGAACACCACTGCAGTGTTTTTCTTATGTTTTCATGCAGTGGCGTAGGGACGGTAAATTGTAAATATAAAAGCCAAGGTTAATGCCCAACGGAGTGTAGTTGGGTTAGCTTGACTCTGGCTAGCCTTCTTGGGCATGGCACTGTTCAGTGAACAGTCCATTATGATTAAGTATATCACATTTGTACTGCAGAAGTCCAATCTCGTATGTTAAAACTGGTTTAATGTACTTGAGGTAGGAAAGCTAAAACGGAAGGTTAAAACATATTAAACTAAGTCTCGTTATAATACCGAACATGGCCACGCGGTGGAGCATTTGCAGCGGGTTGGAGATTAGACGGAACGACCCTCCGGAATCCAGCAAAGCGCGGGAGACTGGCCCCCTGCCATGTGGTCCCTAGCCAAGTGTATTCTAGGTAACGTTGAGTCAGGCTGATCTCGACGGAGATTCTGTTTCTCTGTCGGAGTGTGTATGTAAGTATCCCCTCTCCCTCAAGGCTGTTCTCGACATCTCTTCGTCTTCTCCCAGAATAAACCACTCCCTTCCTGTTTATGAGAAGGAGAGGATTAGGCTTGTTGTTGATGCATGTGCTGGTTCCCAGCGATCTCTCTGGAGGCCCTTCAACCACAACTTCCAAACCTTGGACCGTTTGTGGAAAAAGTGTTCCGCCCCCAGACGATCTGAAATACATGCTTGTTGTGAAATCGAAAAGTGTTCCTACTGGGAAGGATGATGTAATCTCTGTTGGCATTGGAGATGGAATTTTCAAGCGCTTGGCTAGGCTGTTGAGCATTAATTATGATGTAACTTACTGTCAGTTAGCCTTCATTTTAATGTAATTTATTGTCTTATCATAAATTATAAGGTAACTTACTGTCTAGTCTCCCTTCATTCTACTGTAATTTCCTCTCGGTTGATAGCATTTGTTCTACTGTAAATTCCTGTAGTTAAGCTTTAATTTTTTTTGATTTCTAACGTAACTTCCTGTCTTAACATTCCGATTTGAGAAAACTTTGTATACATTCACTAAGAGGTCTTTGTACCTCTTTCTGTTGGCATTGCTCCAGCAACACATCCTCTATCAGTCAGAAGGCTCACGTTAGCCGGACTGCTATTGTGCTAGCTATCCCGTCCTCATGAGTGGGCTGTCTGTATGCCTGGTTGTGGGAGGGGGGCAGTAAGAGAACACCGTCCAGTCTCCTCATTCAACATGGCAGACACTGGACACCGTGTGAAACGGTGGTGGACCTTCTCCCATCAGGATCTAGTTCCCCCACCTGCAACGGTGCCAGGTACACTGGAGGTTCTGGTAAACAGGAGGGTCTGGTCAACTTGTTAGGTCCGGTCAACTGGACGGTCTGGTTAGGTAGAGGCCGAGTTCTTGTCAACTAGAGGGTCTGGTGAACTGGAAGAAGTGAAACGTTGTAATTTGGTCTTATCTGGAGGTTCGCTGCCAGCTGTCTGTCATTCATCTTGGGTTTATTTTGGACATACCACCTCCCTCCCTCTTCCCTCGGCTCCATGCTGGGTTGTTGTCAGGCAGAAGGCCATGCTGGCTGGCGTCACTGAGACCTCAACTACTCAGTCAGCAGTGTGCTGGTGTGATTCAGCTCCATCGAGTGTACAGCCACATGGTGGTTGTGTTTAGTATAGGATGTTCTACCCTGGGGTTTTACCCTGAGGGTCCTCATAGCATGCCGGGTAGACTGTTCGGTAATGCTGCTAGCGTGTATGCTGCTAACATTGAGGTTAGCAGGAGGATTATTGGACATGCTAACGATTGACATCGTATACATGTACAATCTCAGACAACAAAGACTGAAATCTGTCTGTCTAGCTCTCCCCTCTCCTCATGGTATGGGTCTTGTTAGTAAGGGTTGGTTGCCAGGGTAACAGTGAGCACTGTTGCTCATTTGACTCGGACAACTAGAGGGCAGCAATGAAAATAGAAGCCATTGTTCACCTAGCTCTACTAATCTCTCCCTCTCTTTTTCTTTCTGCTCTTGAGGAGAGAGGCCGTTTACTCAACAGTGGCGTCCTGCTGACTAACAACGTTGTGTTTCGAGATATTTAATTTACTGTCTAATCATTTGTAAAACATATTTCCCATATAGTATATCTAATATATAATAATGTGTAACGCATATTTAATACTTTTAATTTATACACTATTTAATTTATAATGTGTAACACATTTTCCACGTGGTCAATAAATGATAGAGACGTCCCCTTTTTACCCTCGTGCATCCGCGGGGTTAACAGCGCGCGTCACATTCTTACACAATCTGCCCTGGCAACGGACAGAAATGTGTGATTGGTGGAGGACTGTGACGTGTCACTTTGGAATGCAACAGCTATGGCATACAAGTTAACAAGTGTTTTTACTATTGTATACGCACGCACACCTATAGTCTGTACACACGCACGGCTTTAACTCCTTGGAAAAGCACTCGTAATATCTGATGTGAATATCTTCATGTTCCATCCAATTAATAACGACCTTTTGCATTTTATGGAGACGGCGCGTGCGCAACCGAGGGCCTCGTGGTAAATAGAACTCTCGGCGGCCACGAGCCCAGGGTCAGCCCTGACGTGACGTCACAGTGAGCCCGAGCTCTGTGAAGTTGTAGCGCAAGCTCTCGGGAGGCGGAGGCGCGCGCAGTAGTAAAAACACACTGCTGGTGGACGGAACTTGTGGGATTCTATTGACATATTTAAATCTGCCTTTCGGTTTCTACCCGTGGAGAAGGAATACGACGTAGACCACACGACATCTTTCGAGGGAAATTCAAGATAAACTATAACTATTATCATTTTTTTGTTGCATTTTCAAAAGCATGTCGTCCGCGAGCGTCACCGCCTCGCGGAGACAGTCCTGCTACCTGTGCGACCTGCCACGCATGCCGTGGGCCACCATCTGGGACTTCACCGAGCCCGTTTGCCGCGGCTGCGTAAACTACGAGGGCGCCGACCGGGTGGAGTTCGTCATCGACAGCGCCCGGCAGCTGAGGCGGACACGCGGCTTCCAGGAGGGAAGGTCCGCTGGGCCGGGGAAGCCCCACCACCCCGGGAAGGACCCCCAGACGATGAGCCATTCAACGGCCGGGGATCAACCTGGACCACGGCCGCCACAGTTGTCGATGGATCGGCACCCGCTTTCGGACCGACCGGCAAGACTGACAGGACCGGAGTGCCAAGCGATCATGAGGCAGACAAACGGACTCTCCACGCAAAACGGATGGCCAAAATCAGACGACCATCCGCCGGAGCTCAACCGACAGAGCCCCGACCCGCGGCGGACTGGCGCGGTTCCTCTCAGTCTGCTGACCGGGCTGGACGGCCGTCCCTCGCCGCTGGGTCGACCCGGGGAAGGGAAGGACGCCCCGAGGCAGCCGTTGGTCGGCAGCAGGACTGTACGCCACCTCATGGCGCTGCAAGCCTTCAAGACGGAGCACGCGACCCTCCAGCGTGTGATGGCGTCCGAGCCCACGGCCACGTCCTCCAAGTTAGGTAAACACACACACACGCACACACGCACGCACGCGTGTATAAACTACTGCTGCATCTATAACCCATCCGTAAATAGTCCCCAAATATAGTTAACAAGGATATGAGAACTCGGGAACTATGAGCCATCGTGGGCTACGGTTTATAATCACTTAATAAACTGAAATCAACTTCCTCCGGGATGCATTGAATGTGTTGTACTGTTATCAAGGTAACAGGTGGTGGAAAGTCGTGTTGGACCGTTGTTTCTGTTGGACTTTTTGTAGCACATTGTTTCTCTTAAAAGACAAAATTGTCATATATATATATTGCACACCTTTGGACGTTATTTACCAATATTAATCAAGTATTCAACAATGCTTTGGTAGAAAATATAATAAATGCATTGAAAAAGAAAGAAATTAATTGTGCCAAATATGTTAAAGCTAAGATTTGTGTATCATAAAATACAAATAATAATATACTAATACTGAAATCATACATTTATTCCTCCATTCAGGTAAATCTCCGCGGGTGGGGAAACGGAAGTCATCTCCGGACCTCAACGGGGAGGGGGGCGCGGCCTCCAAGATGAACGGTGTGGAAGCGTGGCTTCCCTCCCCCCACCCCCGTGCCATGCCCCCTGAGCTCCCGCCCACGGGACCCTCCCCCATGGCGGCCCTCCTCCTCGTCGCAGACCCCGCCGGCCTGCCCAAGGAGGAGCCTCGAGCGGACTCGTCGGGGGCGGGGCCCGGGGCCGTCGGGGGCGGGGCTCCGCTGTGCTGCACGCTGTGTCGGGGCCGTCTGGAGGACACTCACTTTGTCCAGTGCCCGTCGGCGCCGGCCCACAAGTTCTGCTTCCCGTGCTCGCAGGGGAGCATCCGGCAGCAGCAGGACGCGACCGGGGAGGTGTACTGCCCCAGCGGGGAGCGCTGCCCCCTGGTGGGCTCTGGCGTGCCCTGGGCCTTCATGCAGGGGGAGATCGCCACCATCCTGGCCGCCGGGGACGTCAAGGTGAAGAAGGAGCCCTGAGCACCAGGCCCGGGCCCCCCCGAAGGGCTCCGTCACCCACCCGCCCCCAGGAGGAACGTCCGGCCCCAGGAGGAACGTCCGGCCCCAGGAGGAACGACCGGTCCCTGGAGGAACACACATGTCACTTGTTGTCAGAAGTTGCATGTCGGAAGTTACAAACTGAGAGCTTGGTGTGTCGCCAGGTATGCTTATGCCAGGTACGCTAACGGCAGGTATGCTGGCACGAGTTACACTAATGGCAGGTGTGCTTATGCCAGGTACGCTTACGCCAGGTGTGCTTATGCCAGGTACGCTTACACCAGATGTGCTTATGCCAGGTACGCTTACACCAGGTACAGGACGGCGGGTAGGCTAACGCCAGGTATGCTAATGGGAGGTGCCCACCGCAAGGTGAGGCAGACGGCAGGTACACGCAGTCAAAGTATGCAGCTTGGGGACGACGCCCAGAAGTCTACTGTACGTGTTTTACGTTATTGTCACGCCGACCCATGCAGAGCGGACCGGGGCCGGTCCGGCTGGACCGTAGACCGGCCAGCGTTTACTGAGACGTAACGGACACACATGGCTGTCGCCATGACAACTGACCTGAGCATGTTGGACACGAGAGAGAGAGGGGTCCTCTCCAGCAGCACTGTGTTTATAATACTTTGTATACAAGACTGTGTATATAAAACTTATTCTGTTGCATACTTTTTGTTTTTATATTGTATGAAGATCTACTATGTGTTCTGCTCCACATCCAAGTACTTCCTGTTCAGAGTCGAATGTGGTTTATCTGAGAACCTCTCTATTTGTAGTTGTTCTTCTATTGTTCTTTCTCGTTGTATTTCTAGTTTTATTCGAAAAATCCATCTTCTTGCCAAATATAGTTTGACCTGATAACACCTGTGGTGTCTTTCTTCAAGGAGTGTGTGTGTTTGTGTGTTCATGTCTCAACAGGTGTTATGTCCCCATAAACTAGTATTGTGTTGCTAGGTGGTGTGTGAGAAAGGTCCCTATGAGGGAGTGGTATCCACGTTACGATCTTCCCAGACTAGTTTACACCCCCGGTGTTTAAATGTCCCTGCAGGCTTGCATGCTTCAAACACTTAAACACACCCTCACATGGAGGGAAGATGACGTCTTCGCTAATGATGGGTTGAGGTTGAATGTTCAACGCATTCTCCTGACATGGCCCCGGTGGCCATGGCCACTGTTTACAGTGTCCACCTCCCTGCTGTTTACAGCAGGGAGGTGGAGGCGAGCAGAGAGTCAGAAGCACATAGGGGAAGGGTACCCGCCGCCCAGGGGAGATCAACGAGAACCATGTTTATGTCACTAGGTCAGATGCTAGGCTAGATGAAAGACTAGACACTAAGATATACCGGATGCTATAATGGATGCCATGCTAGATGTTATGCACGATGCCATACTAGAAGCAATATTAGATGTTATAACTAGACGCTATGCTAGATGTTAGGCTAGATGCTAAGCTCAGTGAGGTTAGGTTTCAGTAGACGATTTAACATGTATTTATATTCCTTCATCTAGGCTAAGCTAGTGCTACCACAGGCAGTGTGGGACCCCAACGGAAGCTGGACCTGCAGTAGTAGCATTAGTTGGGGCATTCTACTACCTGGGCCTGGTTTGAAACATTTCCACTTTTCTCAGGACTTGGGGTCAGCAGGACGTTGTAGACCGCCTTCCCACCTGCTTGCGGGAAAGTTACGATTAGTGGCGCTGGCCGACTTTGCGTTGGCTTTTGGCCAAGAAGGGATGCACACAATAGGAAGTAAAGGTTCAAGTGCCCTTTACGCCTTTCTTCTGTGGAACTAAGAAAATGGTTGAATGGATCTTCCCAGGAGAGCCAGGGACACACACACACGCACACGCATACACACACACACACACACACACACACACACACACACACACACACATGGAGTGTGCAGGGCCCAGACGGATGTTTTGACCTGCAGTACGAGTATAATGGAGCAGAGTATTATGGTTTGTAGAAAGAGGCAAGCTGATTAATGGGGCATAGAACCTGTCAGTGGTCACTGTCACTCTGGGACATGTGGGCACAGGAAGCTTGTGACCATGTTAACGGAGGGATGGTGACCCAGACAGACGGAGAGAGAGAGAAAGAAAAAGAGTGGGAGAGAAAGTGTGGGAGGGAGAGCAAGAGGGGGAGAGAGTGGGGAGGTTTAAAGGTGAGAGGAGAGTTGAGAGGGGGGAGACAGAACACCTCTGCTCTCCAAGATTTTCATTTGTGACCTTTAAGGCCCCTTTAGTGGCTTTCCTGTTTCCGTTGTCCCTTCCCATTAACAGTCATTGCTTTTTCGAAGCTTGGTTTCAATTGGGCTTAATGACGGACTGCTAGCGACCCCTGTCGACCATCTGTGTCATAGAAGTATATTCTATCGTACTCAAACTGTGAAGAACTCCGCGGAGAATGAATGACCTCTACTGGGGAACATAAAATGGGCTACACAATTTTCGCCAGTATTTAGAAACAATTACCATAAATAAAAAACATGTTCGACAGTCTGTTGATCCCCCTGCGCGACGCAAGTCCTAATCCCACGAGTTTTATGCCTGTGTTTAGTTTGTTAGGTTGACATTTACTCAGGCGTTCGGCGCAGACAACCGGCGCATGCCTAGCCAAAGGGGTCCTTCTGGTCCTGTCTTCCCTGTGCGCCTGACGTCGACTGATCTGATTGCCCTATCATTACTAAACCCGTTCGATTAGCGAAAAGTAATCAACAACACATATCTTCCGTGGAGTAATGATGGGCGGGAGGTCCAGCACGTTAGCGGCAGGGCTCTGCGGGGCGCTTCTGGTCGGCTACTGCATCTACTTCGACCGTAAGAGACGGAGTGACCCCAGCTTCAAGAACAGGCTGCGGGAACGTGAGTTTTGACCTCCTCCTTCTCAACCTCCTGCTGCTTCTGATTCTTCTCCGGTCTCCGGGTTAAGATCTAGTGGCCCCAGAAAGGCGGTGTATCGTGTCAGGTAGTAATTCTGGTCGGTAACAAGGTGTAACGCGCATGTCTGGCATGAGGAGCTGTCGTCGTGGTCCTGACGAACCCTGAAGTCACATCCCGATTAACACGGTGTATTACACTGCAGCGTTGGCTTGCTACCATGCTGTCTGGGGTTTAGGTCATTTGAAAACATTAATCCTGCAGTGATGAGACGGGTGGCTTTGCCAACGGGTTTTGGTCACTTGTCCATGCTGAACCTCCCTGTGACAGTGTAGACTTAGGGATTTTAGTGGGTCACTTGTCGGTCCTGGGCGTCCCTGTGACGTTAAGCTAGGCTAACAGGTAATTAGTCGGTCACTTATCCGACCTGGACGTCCCTGGGTCGGTATACTAATGGTTATTGGTCGGTCACTTGTCTGCCCTGGACGACCCAGTGTTGGTAGGCTAACGGGTATGAATCTGTCACTTGCGTTGGTAGGCTAAAGGGTGCACCATGCAGAAGATGTGTATCACACGTTCTTGCTTCATGTCCGGGATGAGATACGTGTATAGATTCTAAGGTTAGTTACCAGCAGTATGCTAACCTGACCGACTGGTAGAACCCGATCCTAGCCTAGCCTAGCCCAGCCCAGGTCGGGGGGTGGACTAGTGACCCAGTATCCACTATCTCTATTGTTGCTATTATGTGATATCAGATTGGCATCACGTGATATGGACACCACATCTTGTCTCAATATTTTGAACATTTTCAAAGTAGGGTGAGCTGCAAACATGAGACACAAGATAATAATAGTAATGTCTCCCTCTGTCAGGGAGGAGAAAGCAGAAGGTGGCCAAGGACCGGGCTGGGATGTCCAAGGTAAGCTCCTCAAACACCTCCTACTCATCAGTACTAACTCAGTCAGTAGTACCCGACTACTAAGACTTGGTATACTAGCACTCAGTAGTACTGGGACTCGGTAGTAGTACTGGGACTCGGTAGTAGTACGACGATTTAGTAGTACTAGGACATGGTAGAACTAGGACTCGGTAGTTCAAGGACTAAGTATTAGTAGAAGGAATCAGTAGAAATATAACTTAGTAGGACTTGATAGTACTACGACTTGGTAACGAGTATAGTATTCTGAACTCTACCCCGTTACTGGAAACAGCCACTTAATGTGTTGCATCTTCAATGGAATCTGTTGTTGAGCTAACATGGAGCTAATGTATTTTAGCTCCCAGACCTGAAGGATGCGGAGGCCGTCCAGAAGTTTTTCCTGGAGGAGATCCAGCTTGGGGAGGAGCTACTGGCACAGGGTGAGCCCCACCATGCTGACACCATGCTAACTTCTCCATAATAGTTGTATGTACAGCTACCACTGTGCAAACTGCTCCATAACATAGTCGATGCACTACTAACCTCATGCTAGCTGATTCATCGCAATGTGCACACTGCTTACGGTCAACGTGCTTACTCGTTCACCGCTACCTGCTGACTGCTGGTTCCTCAGGATCGGGCAGTAACTGTTGGACTACTCCAAAGCAGCCAGATTGGGTTACTGTGTTCACTAACGCTAACCGGTGAGCAAGGCGCCAGTGGTCTCATTCAGCTTCGTGTGTGTGTGTGTGTGTCAGGTGACTACGAGACGGGTGTGGACCACCTGACCAATGCCATCGCGGTGTGCGGTCAGCCTCAGCAGCTGCTCCAGGTGCTGCAGCAGACCCTCCCACCGCCCGTCTTCCAGATGTTACTCACCAAGCTGCCCACCATCAGCCAGGTAACAATACACTGATGTACATTAATATACACACTAATGTATACTAATGCCCTCGCCAAGCTTCCCATCTTCAGCTAGGTACAAATACAAACTGTGTACTAATACACCCTAATGTATAATAATACACACTAACACACATGATTATACACACTAATGTATATTAGATGTACACACTAATGTATACCAATACACATAATTATACACACTAATGTATATTAGATATACACTAATGTATACTAATGTTTAGTAACACACTCGTATATATTAACACACTAATGTATACAAATTAGAGGCCAATTGATACTAGATTTTAGGGAATGTATATCGTTGTTTCTTTTATATTCACTAACTAAGCTGCCCACCGTCAGCCAGTAGTACCAAATGGATCAAGGGTCAGAATAGGACGGGTTCTCCAGATTTGTCACTCGGCAGGTTTGAATTGTGCAGTTTGTTTTGGTAGGCACTGGTTTCATGTTTCTATCCGGAACTTCTGAACCCTCTTTCTTTGCTCTACTTAATTGACATCCGATCCTGACCCGGGTACTCACTGTATGCTGTGCTAAAACCAACTGATGATGCACTCTGTGGTATTCTCTTGAATACATTTATTTCCTGATTCAGATTAAATCTTCCACTTATGCTGTGATCTAGCTTCTTTCACTCTGACCCAGTAGCTTCCATTGATTTTTTTTTTTATTTTAGAAGCATGTCAGTTGCTATCTCTGTTATGTAATGTTCTGATAAGTGCTAGTGATGTGACGGGGAGTAAGTGGTAGGGAGGGGTCCTAGTAGTGTGACGGGGGAGTAACAGGGAGTAACAGTGTTCTCTCTTCCTTTCCACAGCGCATCGTGACTGCTCAGAGCCTCAGCGAAGACGATCTAGAGTAAACATCTATCACCGTGGCAACCGTGGCTCGTCTGCTACCACGGCAACCCAAGGGAATCTTTTTTTAGACTTGTTTATTTGATGACATCATTGTTTATCTTTATTGTTCTGAGACGTCTGATTGGTCCATACAGGCTGTGTTCCGCACGTCTGAAGCATACCCTCCACTCATTGGTTGGTCAGGTTGTCATGTTTCTGTAAGTAGGATGCCTAACCTCTTCATAGCAGCGCTGTACTGCTGGGTGGTATACCCCTGAGCTGTCGGCTACTACACACCTGTATGGTTAACTGAAACTATTTTTATGGTCATGGAATGTTCTGTACCTTTTGAAGAGGCTCCCCCTCCTCTTCAAATGTAAAAAAACAAGTAAAAAAAAAAGGTGAATGAAATGACTGCTGTTTTATTTCCCTGTGTTGACGGTTCATTTACAGTATTTACAGAGGACAGGGCTGCATCAACCACCAGGTGTGAGATACCATCTCCTAAACTAATGTTTTGACATCACACATGGGAGTCTCCAGATCTATGATCGACCAATCCATTTTACATTTGGGGACACTCCGACGTATGAATGGTCAAACAAGGACCCTTAAACATGATATGCAGGTAACCCAACTGCATTGTTAAAATAAAAAAGGTTGGCTCCGTTTCCAGTACGGAGAACCTCAGAACCCTGGAGAACACATGGGTTCTAAACGAGAAGTCCCAGACTCTGCAAGTGTGCCCCCGTGGCCACGAGGTTATTCAATGTGAATCTTCTACTTCTGGGCCTTGGTCTTCTGACCTTTGGTCTTCTGGCCTTTGGTCTTCTGGCCTTTGGGCTTCTGGGCCTTGGGCTTCGGACCTTTGGGCTTTTCACCTTTGGGCTTTTCACCTTTGGGCTTCTGGCCCTTGGTCTTCGTACCCTTTATCTTCTGGAACTTCTTCTTGCTCTTGGTCTTGCTCTTGTTCTTAGTCTTGGTGCTGTCGGTCATCTCTCCCCTGAAAGACGAAGGCTTGGCCGGCTTCGTCTTCATTGCCACGCGACGCTGGAAGGCAGCCGCGTTCACACCCTTTCCCGGCGCTGGTCTCTCCTTCGCCCCGCCCCCTCGTCCGGGGCCAGTGGACCCCTTCTTGGCTCCACCTCCTGCGGCAGCGCTGCTGGGTGTGACTTTCTTATCCTTCTTGACGGACCTCTTGACACGGACCTTGCGTGTCGCCAGGGGGGTGCCGTCCAGCTTCAGAGCCAGCTGCACCGAGTCAGCGCTCTGCACACAGGAGGACACAGACAGGAAGTAGTCTCGCATAAGGTAGGACAGGACACTATTTATTTATTGTTACTGCCCCTACCACTAATTTAATAATGACTAGCCTTGTACATCTCGTTCGCATGGCCATGTCAGCTCAGTGATGTGAGAGGCCCTCACCTCAAATAGGATGTAGCCGAAGCCTTTCCCAAGCCCGGTGTTTTTATCTCTGATCAGACGCACGGCTGTCACGGCGCCACACCCCTCAAAGTGTTCCCGCAGAGTCGCCTCCGTCAGCTCTACACAATACATAGATGAGGAATGGGTTGACACAATACATGGATATATTTATATTCATAACAATAAATATATACAGCAAATATAATTCGTTTTTTATCATTTGTGCATTTTTACGCTTTTATTCAATAAGATACAGGAAAGGCAGAGGAGAAATGCACCAAAGGGAAGGAACCGAACCCAGGTCGCTGCAATTAGGAATGCGCCTTAATGGTATATAAATGTATAAATCTACATCCAGACAACCTAGAGATTGACTCACCGAACGCCAGGTTCCCCACGAACACAGACCTCTTGTGGTCATGCTGAAACATTGAGGAGAGTCAGTGTTGAGGAACATGGCACTGATCCACCATTCAGGATAAGTCAGGTGACTAAGCGTGCTTTGGGGATCATTCTTGCCTATCGTCAGGTGACCTACCGTGCTCTCTGTCACACTGTCCACTCGGATGACGAAATCTTTCGCCACCTCCAGCCCGTTCCTGCGGAAAGGTGTGTGACTGTTAGTAGTTCATGTGTTGCTTAGCGATAAAAAGATGAGGTGGGAGCTGCCCTACCTCTCCAAAGCCTTGCAAGCACCCTCTTCGTCCTTGAAGACCACATAGGCGTTCAGACTCTGCTTCATGGGGTGAACTTTACGCCTGTGGACCAAAACGACAGGTTGACCACAAGACACAACCAAAGTTCTGAAGGATGCTGACGAGACATGGACAGACTCTCTGTTATCCAGGCAACCCATGGTGCTACCATGGCAACGTGATCTTTTGACACTTACTGGATGGTCGCTACTCTAAGAGAATCTGATGGATCCTCCCTCACCTGTAGAGAGAGAGACATACACACAGAGTGAGGTTAGAGACATTTGTCACTAGTACGGGAGAAGAGAGAAGGTGCAGGTCAGAGACGTGTCACTAGTAAAGGGGAGTCCAGAAGGAGAGAGAGGAGGTGCAGGTGAGCGACGTGTCACTAGTTCAGGGTCTGGTGTGAGAGGAAAGGTGTTCTTACCACTGAGCGGAAGCGCGTGGACTCCACGGCCCCCTTCTCTCTGAACAGCTTCAGCAGGCCCTAGGGGACCAGACAGATGCTCAGAGGGGTCGCACAGGGCGCTGGGGTCCACTAGAGGGTTCTGCCGAACGCTGCCTTACCTTCTTGGTGAAGCTGGCAGGGAGGTTCCCCACGAACACTGTCCTCTTCTTTTTCTCCTCGTCTTCCTTGTGAGATGCTGAAGGTGGGTTTCTCGGTCTCTTCGCTGGTTGGACCGCCTCTTCCTCATCCATTCCCAAAGCAACGGCAGCTTTCCTCCGGTTTGCCTTCGAGGGCTTCTTCTGTTGCTCTTGTTTGTCTGCGTTCTGCAGCGCGCTTTCCCTGCAGGATACAACAATCTTAGTTTAATACTGGAACACACGGCCTGACTCACCTGTCCACTAACGGCACAGGTGACTCACCTGTCTACCAGCTGCTGACAGTCTGCAGGCTCATCCTGTGACTTCTTCTGGTGTTGTAGGGCTTGAGCTTTGACCCCTGCTGGCTCAGTCTGCTTCTTGACTCCCGGGATCTTTTCAGCGGGCTGCCATGGCAACAACACAACGTAGATGGAAATCAACACTTGGTATTGATATTTTAATGTGGCTGATCTAACCGCAAGCCTATAATAGGCGATCACATCAGCGTTTGAAAGAACAAGTCTAAGGCATTTAAATCATTCAGAAAACTTAAGAATTGAAGGCTTCACGTATTAAAATTAAGTTGCTCTTTCATGACCCAAAATACATAGAGGATGACATAAGCTGTCCGTAGAGGTGCAATATTGATTGGTTTCTCGCCATTAAATACAATCATAATACTTATTAGGTTGCAATGTCCTCCAAGTCCCTTGCGGCTACGGCTGATCAATTGCTGTGATTATCATCAGCCTAGACCGGTGCATTCCGGAAGAGGTTTCTTTATTTACCTTCGGTGCTGGAATGAACAGCAGCGGGGCGGGAGCGGCTGAACTGAACAAGGCCGACAGAGACCCTGACCCCGCCGGGGGGGTGGGAAACAAGCTGCCGGAGACCTGTCCAAACTCATAGTCCGCCGACTTTTGGTCAGACTCGACCGCCTCACTGGAGAAACACGGCATGGTAATGATCACTGCTGTACAGTTACGGCGCACAACTCAAACGAGAGGCTGGACACTACAGTAATGAAGGTTCCACAGTAAATTATTACATGCATAATATCTTATTATTAGAAAAACAAATGGACCAACCTCTTTTTAAGCTCCTTCTTCATAATTATTTCCAAAGCTTTCCCCACGATTTTGCACTGCTTTACGTGTTAATATCTAACATTCGACAATACAGTTTAAACTCTATAAAACCCGTCAAGTAAACATTTGAACATCAACTTGCTTTCAACTCTCACGTTTTCCCTTGACGTCCGCCCTATTCATGTGTCCGACAGGGAACACGTACAGTAGTTAAGGTTCCTACATGTTCTAAACGTTAATAGTATTCCATTATGATAAATGTAATCTTTTAAATTAATTCAATGAGAAGAAATGCAAAAATATGAAGCGTATCAAGATCCGATAATAATAATATATATTAAAAAAATGTCTGCGGCAATGTTTTTGTGCAACATTTACATATGTCATTTCCGGTCTATTTTTTGAGATGCCAAACAAACCTTTTGGGAGCAATAATGAATAACTCTGGCATTTATGCGCTGGTTCGAACATAGTTATTCTATTTTGCCATTATTGCCCCTAAACTCTTATTCACTTTATTTTTGTAAATAATCCCAAACTGTTCGTGCCAGTGTTTGGTCCGTGATAAATTAAGAGGCAGCATTTTAACATCCTCTAGAAGATCGGGTGTGAGACGGCAGCCGTCTGTATGGTTTTGGATAATATGTCTGCAGCGGACAGTAGAGAGGTGGAGATGCCGGCGGAGGCTCTCGGTCGACGGGTGTCCTGCGAGGGAGAGCGAGGAACGGTGCGCTACGTGGGAGAGGTCCCTCCGACAGCAGGTATACACCGGGTCGGTGTGATTAGATCCACTGAACTAATGACATGTCGGCCTCCAACTTCATCACATTGAGGCCGACAGTGTTCAGAAAGGACAGTACTTGGATATTTTATTGCACAATGTCATACATAATCCAGTTAATGTCTGCTCTACATAGCTAGGGATGAAGCAGTGATGTGTGTGTCTGTCAGGGCCGTGGCTGGGCGTGGAGTGGGACAATTCGGAGCGTGGGAAACACGATGGCAGCCATGAGGGCATCAAGTACTTCACCTGCAGGTAGTCCTGACCCCTTTCCCCTCTGCCTTGACCCAGTGCAGACTATCAGAGTGTGATTTGTATTGCTTGTGCTCAGACACCCCACGGGGGGATCCTTCGTGCGGCCCAAGAAGGCCTCCTTCGGGGTGGACTTCATGAGTGCCGTGCGGGACCTCTACCAGTTCAACTTGCAGGAGGTGTTTGGTCCGCAGACCACCATCGCTTCCAAGACCGTGGAGGTCTCCGGTTTCACCAAGAACAGGTAGCCACCTAAGAGCAGCCGCCCCAGGGGAGATATAAAGTCTAAGTATATAGTTAAAGTCTAATGGTATATAGGAGGTCATGTCATCTGGAGGCTGTGGCGGTGATGTCATCAGGGGGGTGTTTGCAGGGCCGACAGTCTGGGGGTGGTCTCTCTCAGGCATCGGGAGGTCAGCAGTCCTGGACCCGGAGACCAGATCCGGACCTTCATGCCCGGTATCCTTCTCGTTGCTGTTTTTGATAAATAATTATTTTTCTATTTAATGTTAGTGTGTTCTAGTGTGTACCGTGGCGTGCTCTCCTTAGCGTGTTGTAGATGTGAGATCTCTGGACCTGTGTGGGAACCTCCTGTCCAGCTGGGAGAACGTGGCGGAGATCACAGAGAACATTGAGCACCTGCGAGAGCTGCTCCTCAGGTAAGGGGCCGGGGGACGGGGAGGGGGTGTTGTGTATGTGTGTGTGTGTTTCCGGTCACGTGACTCTAACCATTCCTCTACTTCCTGTCACTCTCTCAGCCACAACCGCCTGTCGCTGATCTCCGATCCCGTGTCTTTAAGTCACGCCTTCTCTAGCCTGAACGTGCTGTCCCTGGCCGGCTGTCAGCTCACATGGACGCAGGTACGGCCAGGCCCTCACACCATGATGTCCCAGCCGCTTTTACCCTTGCCTAATGATTCACTCATCTCTGTAAATGTGCTTCAGTAGAACTGGATAGCATATCATAACACCCTTTACTATTTGGTTAATCATATAAAATTGTACTTGATAATATTATGGACATGTTTGATCAGATAATGGAGGATTTTGTAAATTAATGATCTGCTCTTTGATGTTCAGGTGCTCCAGTGCGCCCCCATGTGGCCACGGCTGGAAGAGCTCTACCTCGCAGAGAACGACATCACAGAACTCAGCAGGTTGGCTGTTTGGTGGATTCTATACCCCAGTGAACTGCTTAGAAGCTGGCTTGAAGCTGGTTAGAAGCTAGTATGAAGCGGGTTAGAAGCTGGTACGAAACGGTTTAGAAGCTGGTACTGAGCTGGTTAATAGCTGGTGCAAAGCAGGATAGAAGCTAGTTATTAGCTTGTATAAAGCAGACAGGAAGTGGGTTAGAAGCAGATTATAGGCTAATTAGAAGCCGGTACAAAACGGGGTACACGCTAGTTGAAAGCTGGTTAGAAGCTGGTAAGAACCTGGTTAATAGCTAGTTATAAGGTGTTTCACGTAATGATGACTTGCTGCCCATCTCCCCTGAAGGCCGCTGGATGTCGTGCAGGACCTGAGAGTGCTTGACCTGTCCAGTAACCCATTAGTACAAGACAGCATCCTCAGCCTGGCTTACCTGCCCAGGTATGTACCAATTACCAATTACACCTGCCCATGTATGTACCAATTACCAATTACACCTGCCCAGGTATGTACCAATTACCAATTACACCTGCCCAGGTATTCACCAATTACCAATTACACATGCCCAGGTATTTACCAATTACCAATTACACATGCCCAGGTATTTACTAATTGCCAATTACCTCACCTTAATAATAAAGTACATCATATCAGAAGAGATGATCAGAGGATACCTAACCTACCTTGAGGACATTGTCTTCCTAGGCTGGAGAACCTGAACCTGTCCACGACGGAGCTGTCTGGTCTGCAGTTCGATGACGTTCCTCCCGGTAGTTAACAGCCTTTATTTACCTCTTTTAGCCTCTCTATAGCCTTTTTGTTAGCATCTCCATCACATTTTTGTTCCTCTGTAAGCCTCTCCATAGTCTTTAACTACCTCTGTTGGCATGCAACCATGGGAGCTAGACTCAATATGGCAGCATAAGACGTATGACCCTTTACTCCTTTTCTTCATAGGGGGTAAGACCGGGATGTTTACCACCCTGAAGGTTCTCATCTTGAACCACAACAACATAGCTCAGGTACACACTCTCTCTAACTCTCTCACACACTCACACACTTACACACTCACACACTGAGTCTCTGTTTCCCTCTAGTGGTCGGCGGTGAATGAGCTGGCTAAGCTACAGAGCCTGGTGGAGCTTTCCTTTCGCCATAACAAACAGCTGACCAACGACCTCACGCCTCAGACAGCCAATCAGCTCATCATAGCCAAGCTGCCCCAGTTGGCCGTCCTCAACAAGAGTCGGGTTGGTAGAAACCGGCCCGGACCGGTTTAGCACGTGGACTGGTCACAATGGGTTCAAATACAGTTGAAACCGGTTTTGCATGAAGGTTTCAAATGTTGTGAACGTGTTTCCATGGCGACGACCAGGTGCTCCCAGATGATCGCCGGGGGGCGGAGCTCGACTACATCAAGACGTTCGGATTGGAGTGGCTGGCGTCTGGAGGGAACCGGGACCCCGCGGAGAACCGGCCCAGTGCCACCTTCACCTGCACGCACCCCCGCTACCTGCCACTCATCCAAAGTACACCGCCTCCTCAGAGTCATAACACTACACCGCAGAGCAGCGCAGAACTACATCACCTACCGAGCAGCTCAGAAATAACATCTCTAGTGTGTGTGTGTGTGTGTGTGTGTGTGTGTGTGTGTGTGTGTGTGTGTGTGTGTGTGTGTGTGTGTGTGTGTGTGTGTGTGTGTGTGTGTGTGTGTGTGTGTGTGTGTGTGTGTGTGTTCCCCAGAGTATGGCGCTGCAGAGGAAGGGGAACTTAAGAAGCAGACGCCATTTGCTCTCAAGAATCAGCTGATCAGTTAGTCCCCGCCCCCTTCCTTCACAATGACACGCAATTTACCCATTAATTTAGATATGATAGATTTAAATGAATATCTTTGTACACTTTTATCTCCTCTCCCCTGTGTCTACGGTCCCCTGTCTCCTTCTCTTACCTGTCTCCCTGTCTCTCCTCTCACTCCTCTCACCTGTCACTCCTCTCCCCTGTCTCCCTGTCTCTCCTCTGACTCCTCTCCCCTGTCTCTCCAGGTGTGACGATTGTCTGTCCAGAGGAGGCGGAGCGTCTTCCCGTTGTTAAGAAGCTACCAGGTACAACAGGCAACGCTATTTCTTCTGTAGTGCTAAGCAGAGGCAATTAAGGTCACTAGCCGCTAACCAGAGGCTAACCAGCAGCTAACTAGTGGTCTTCACACTAGCTTAGGAGCGCAAACTAGCTGCTGCATGGCAGCTAACTAGCGTCTTATTAGTTGATAACTCAAACTAGCAGCTAACTTACACCCATCAGCGGCTAACTAGTGGTTAACTATTGGTTTACTAGCAGCTAACTTACACCTAAGCAGTGGCTAACTAGTGGCTAGCCACTAATCTCACAAATCAGACAAAAAAATCGATATCTAAACTGTTGGCAGACGAGCTCAGATCTGGGTGAAGGAGACGTTTCCCTCTCTTTTGCTACCTATATTTTCCGACCAATCATGATGTAGCTGGAGGCGGGACCTGTAAGCAGGTAATTGGGGAAGGCAATCGGCCAACGGTCTTGGACTAATAAAGTTTCCACAGTTTTCAGATCCACATGGGGTAGACTGGCCATTCTGTAATTATACGTATTAAGGTCCCCTTCTCAAGCTCATCCACTCGCAAAATCAGTTTTATTTTATTTTTAATATGGAAGGAAATGGGAAGCACGGTGTGACTCACAACCACTTAGTGGCTAATTAGCAGCTAACTGACGATTCTCCTGCTCCTCCAGACTCCATGACGGTGCAGAAGGTGAAGGGCCTTCTGTCCAGGATGCTCAAAGTCCCCGGAGCAGCAATCACACTGACCTACACAGGGCCCAAGGTACTGTGTGTGTGTGTGTGTGTGTGTGTGTGTGTGTGTGTGTGTGTGATGTGTGTGTGTGTGTGTGTGTGATGTGTTAATACCAGGTTTGTGTGTGTGGTTCTCCAGATGAACGGGTCTGAGGTGGACCTGGACAATGACCTGAAGCCGCTCCAGTTCTACTCCATAGAGAACGGAGACTCCCTTCTGGTCCGCCGAACGTGACCTTCGACCCCTGGGCCAGAACCGCACAAGGGCGGGGTCAAGAGGTTTAGGAACGGGTCAGTTAGGACTAGAATCCCTGACCCAGAACCTGCTACAGCTATGTCTAAATGCTTTGTCTTCCCTGCCTTATACTCAAACAGACCATAATAAACACTCTTCCACTGTCTAGAAACAAACTGCATGTTGGAGTGAATTCATTCATGTGTCCATCAGATATCAGGCTCCTGAATGATTTCATCACCCTTTCTGAATTCTGTTAAGAATTTTGGTAGCTTTTTATTTAATTTTTTTTACTCCCGGCATTATCCCGTTGAGCCACTGACATTCCTGAGAACAGCATGAAACCTCATTCACGTGGTGAAAATGTCGATTGATAAGCACACATCAAGAAAACTCCAAGCATACATTTCACAAGAGAATTAAGGGCTTTCTTAAAAGAGTACAGATCTGAAAATTTGCACTGTATATGGTATCCACCTTATGATAGCCGTATGGTAGTTATACAATAACAAAATGGTCATGTAGGCAAAATGGTTTGAGACTGTGCACGTTTGGCTGTTCTATGAAATTGTGGGAAAAGTCAACATTTTTAGAGCAGAAGACCAGGGTGAAAAAGATGTATCTGATTTTAGAGATTAATATGATGAAAATTAATCATAGTTTTATGTTTTTTTATTCAATAACAAAATGGTCATATAAGAATAATGGGATAACTGCTCCAACCTTATTGGCCAAAATCTCAAATGGAACTAACTAAAACAAATTCTGTTCGATGAATTTTGTTAGGCTTTGTCTAAAGATCTTATGTAGCGGTTTTGGTGATTTTTGATTATTTCTGAAGCCTGTGAATCTTTTTTATCATGTTCAGGGTTTTATAAATGCGTCTGATTCTAGAGATTATTATTCGGATGGAACTTTGAGTACAATAGCGCCACCTTTGCGTGCAGTACCACACATTTGGGTTTGAGGGGTTATGGTAACCATACCTGAACATTTCAAGAGTGTTCGACTTACGGTATAGGCTGCAGTATGACTTTTACAGAATTTGAGGGGGAAAAAAACGTTAGAGAAACAAAAGGGGCCAAGCATTTTCGCTGTTCGGACCCCTAAATAATAAAGCCTTGATAGTCCATGCCAGCTCGTGCTGTAGGGGGCGATCGAGTTTCCCGCCTGTTCTCTCCGGAAAAAGGAGCGTCTGGCGGTCTGGCGGGCTGATTCAAAACAAAGATGGAGGTATCCGGAGCGCTGCAGTTTCTCCGCCTAAACAACCTAAACTCAGGTACAGTTTACGAGTTAATTATGGAAAAGTTTATTAAACTTAACTCGGGTTGAGTTGGACAGTTTATTCAACGAATCCCATTGACACTTTACACAGTTTACACAACTATTTCGGTGTTGCCAATGCCTAGTGTTTAGCCAGGGACCAATAATGCATTCGACTTATTAACATAAGCTAACTGCTCTGATGAGATCGTCCATTCAACATTACTAACATACTATATTCAACATGACAAATAATCATGAAGCAGATACCAGTTAGAAGCAAACCGTATGCAATAGAGCGTGTCTGTTATAGTAAATACAGAGACGGGTCATGAGGGAGCAGGTAAGGGTTAGACGGTAGGAGACAGGTCATTATGGAGCAGGTAGGGGTTAGACAGTACAGTGACAGGCTATTAAGGAGCAGGTATTGGTAGGAGACAGGTCATTAAGGAACAGGTGCCGGTTAAACAGTAAAGAGTCTGGTCATTAAGGAGCAGGTAAGGGTAATACAGTAGGAGACAAGTCATTATGGAGCAGGTAGGGGTTAGACAGTACAGAGACAGGTCTTTACGGAGCAGGTAGGGGGTTACACAGTACAGAGACGGGTCATTATGGCGCAGGTAAGACAGTAGGAGACCGGTCCTGGAGCAGGTAGGGGCAGACTGTACAGGGGCAGGTCATTAAGGAGCTTGGTCAAGTAAAAGTAAGTTGAGCTGTTGTAAACTTTGGTGTCCACTGTCCAGTTTGGGTCGAGGTGTTATGGGATTATGAGTTTACGGAGGTGGAGCCCCTGGATGCAACCATAGAAGAAGAGATCAGTGTGGGTGGAGTCAAGGCCTTCACCCGGCTGTACAGCTGCCTGCTGCCCTACGCCTCTGACCAGCGGGACGACTCAGGCCAGGTAGGGGAGGTGTGTGTGTGTGTTAGCAGGAGTGTGTGTTAGCAGGAGTGTGTGTGTGTGTGTGTTAGTAGTAGTGTGTGTGTGTGTGTGTGTGTGTGTGTGTTAATAGTAGTAGTAGTGGTCTGTGTGTGTGTGTGTGTGTGTGCTAGCAGGAGTGTGTATTTGTGTGTGTTAGTTACGGTGCTCCCCCTGTTCCCTCCAGATCGTGTGGGAGGAGCTGGGGAACAGTGGGGGGTCCTCCAGGAGTCTGGTGGCCTTGCTGGCCTACCTGGTGCTAAAGGGAAGGAGCAATGGAGCCTCCGCCCACCAGAGGACGACCGCCCTGCAGGCCGCCTCCCTCTACCTACTGCTGCTGGGGGTCCCCGGTGAGACCACCTCCTCCGTCTACTGCACCACCACCACCTCCTGCATCTCCTCCGTCTACTGCACCTCCACCACTTCCTCCTACACCTCCTCCAACTACTGCACCTCCACCACCTCCTCCTACACCTCCTCCAACTACTGCACCTCCACCACCTCCTGCATCTCCTCCGTCTACTGCACCTCCACCACCTCCTGCATCTCCTCCGTCTACTACACCTCCACCACTTCCTCCACCTCCACGTTCATCATCACTGATAAACAATGAGGCCTTTTATGTTTCACTTTCATTGTTTCTCATGTTTCTCTGCTGTGATTGGACAGTAGAGGTTAGTTAATTTAATCTCTGCTGTGTTTGGACAGTAGAGATTAATTGATGTATTCTCTGCTGTGATTGGACACTAGAGATGAGTTAATGCATTCTCTGTGATTGGACAGCAGATGTTAATGTATTCTTTGCTGTGATTGGACAGTAGTGGTGTGTTAATATATTCTCTATGATTGGACAGTAGATGTTAATGTATTCTGTGCTGTGATTGGACAGTAGAGGTTAGTTAATGTATTCTCTATGATTGGACAGTAGATGTGAATGTATTCTGTGCTATGATTGGACAGTAGAGGTTAGTTAATGTATTCTCTATGATTGGACAGTAGATGTGAATGTATTCTGTGCTATGATTGGACAGTAGAGGTTAGTTAATGTATTCTCTATGATTGGACAGTAGATCTGAATGTATTCTATGCTGTGATTGGACAGTAGAGGTTAGTTAATGTATTCTCTATGATTGGACAGTAGATGTGAATGTATTCTGTGCTGTGAGCGGAGAGTAGATGTTGACGGTGTGTTTTTCGGCTCCAGGGAGCATTGCCAACCAGATGTTCCACCAGGTGTTGTTTGACACCTGCTCAGACCTGCCGTCTCACTGCTGGCCACAGGACTCCACCAAGAAACGCAAGAAGGATGCCGCGAAGGGCAGCCAGGCCGAAGGCAAGCGCTCCAAGCCTCCACGCAAAGACCACGACGAGGTCAGACCCAGGAACCCACTCTGTACCTAACCTGACCCTTTATTAGAGCTGCTCGATAATGGAGAAAATCATAATAAGGATTACTTTGGTCAATATTGAAATCACGATTATTCAAACAATCATTTTTGAGTTTGAAAACATGATTCGTTTTTTCAGCATTTCTCTCCAATAAAAAACACAGAGAATTATGGAAATGTCCCTCTAAAAAAATCCGTAAATGTTGGATTAGAAAATTTTCAGATTTAAAATAATGTAAAAAACAACAACTAAATTATCGATTTATATTACTTTTAGGAGAGTTTGACGCAAAAATTAAATTAATGGCACAGCCCTACCCTTTATGGGGGAAGTGACCACCTCGCCTCTAACTCTATAATGCACTGTGGCTGTACAAAGGAAACCCATGTGTCACGTTGCGCTGCTAGCTTGGTAGCTCCTGGCTCACGGTGCTCCCTCCCCCAGGTGGACATGGAGGAGGAGCACGAGGAGGATGAGGAGGAGGTGCACCTGTCAGCCAAGGACCTGGTGACCATCAGAGATGGAGTGGTTCTCCTGGTCCAGAGTCTCCTCAGACTCCTCAAAACCTTCTCCCTCAAGGACACGCGCCAGAGCGCTATCAACTGTACCCAGGTACCGCTGACATGCCCAGCTAGCTCGCCATTCAGTGGTCTTTCGTCGTTGATTATTATTGATTAATGATGAACGAATCGCTTTCTGTCTCCTTTAGATCTTCACTAAGATGGTTTACTTTGAGGCAGTCCAAGGACAACTGAGGTTCTCTGCTCAACAGTGAGTTACTGTTTGGGGGGGCGTTGCCACAGGGTTAGTGTGTGTGTGTGTGTGTGTGTGTGTGTGTGTGTGTGTGTGTGTGTGTGTGTGTGTGTGTGTGTGTGTGTGTGTGTGTGTGTGTGTGTGTGTGTGTGTGTGCCCAGCACAACGTAGTGCCTAGCTGCTGAACTCTCCCGTCACGGCCGTCAGATCACACACAGTTTGCAGTGTGTGCAGCATGTTAATGTGTGTGTATGTTGAGTATGGTAACGTGTGCCTGTTCCTCAGGGATGTGTCCAGGCTGGAGAGCTTACCTGAGATGGCCTTCTGTGGTCTCCGCCTGCTCCTCTCCCAGTACCACGGAGACCAGAAGGAGGTAGGACGCATCCCATAATTCTGACGCTTGGATATCAGCCTGCTGTTTATTCTGTTACTATGGACTAATACTACTATGATTACTACTATTTACAACTACTATTCCTACTTTTAGTATTCACTACTACTATTCATACTATTAATATTTACTACTATTAATTTTTACTACTATTACTCTTACTACTATATGTCTTTCAGCTGAAGAGGCTTGTAGCAGATTGAGGTTCTTTCTCATTAGGACTGGCCTAGGATGTGTAATGTGTGTGTGTGTGTGTGTGTGTGTGTGTGTGTGTGTGTGTGTATGCAGAGCTTGAGGAGAATCTTCCATAGGCTCCTATATGTGATCCTGATGATGAGCAAGGCCAACAGAGGAAGACCCGCCCTCCTTGTGATATCGCAGACTGTCGTGGCTGCCCGTGGCCACGCCCTCCAGTTTGTCTGGTACACATCGCTTCATGCTGCAGGGTTTATAATCTCTCCCTTCCAGTGTGACGGTTTTAATTGTGTGTGTGTGTGTGTGTGTGTGTGTGTGTGTGTGTGTGTGTGTGTGTGTGTGTGTGTGTGTGTGTGTGTGTGTGTGTGTGTGTGTGTGTGTGTGTGTGTGTGTGTGTGTGTGTGTGTGTGTGTGTGTGTAGTCACCTGGTCGAGGAGATGAAGGAGACCGCCCTGCCTTTCGTGCAGATCCTCCTGCAACACATCTGTTTCCAGGTCAGAGGCCAACAATCCACGCTAAATCTCATGTATACCTATAAGATAGAGCCAAATTCACATGCTCAGGGCTTCACCTATTAGATCCAGATTCACTCCTGTTTACACCTATCAGATAGATCCAGATTCACTACTGTTTACCCCTTTCAGATAGATCCAGATTCACTCCTGTCAAATAGATCCAGGTTCACTCCTGTTTACACCTTTCAGATAGATCCAGATTCACTCCTGTTTACCCCTTTCAGATAGATCCAGATTCACTCCTGTTTACACCTATCAGATAGATCCAGATTCACTCCTGTCAAATAGATCCAGGTTCACTCCTGTTTACACCTATCAGATAGATCCAGATTCACTCCTGTTTACACCTATCAGATAGATCCAGGTTCACTCCTGTTTACAACTATCAGATAGATCCAGATTCACTCCTGTTTACACCTGTCGGATAGATCCAGGTTCACTCCTGTTTGCACCTATCACATAGATCCAGGTTCACTCCTGTTTGCACCTATCACATAGATCCAGGTTCACTCCTGTTTGCACCTATCACATAGATCCAGGTTCACTCCTGTTTACACCTATCACATAGATCCAGGTTATGGAACTTTATTAGTGCATCCACCCGATGCCGTGGCTGTTCTGATAAAGTTTGATCTTTTCAGATGTTGGAGAAGTGTGAGTACCGTTGCCATGGCTCCCAAGCGGTGGGTGTGCTGGTGGCTCTGTTGCCCAGTGAAGACTACGCCTCCTTCGTTAAGTGGCTCTCTGGATACTCCCGACACACCAAGGTAACACCAACCATCCACCCCACCCACACCCGCCAAGGTAACACCACCTCCACCTCTGCCCACACACTTAAATGTAACAACCCCCTCCACCTCCTAGGTAACACCACCCACCACCTCCTCCACCCAGCTAATCCAATTATTATTATTATTATATTATTATTATTATTATATCTATTGAATGGTTATATTCTATTATTGTATGTTGTATCTGTTGAATGGTTCTGTATTATTCTATGTTATATCTATTATTTTTGTTATATATTATATTTTTGTATGTTACATCTGCTGTAGAAGGTTCTGTATTATGTATGTTATATCATTTGTATTGTTGTATATTATATTATTGTATGTTATATGTGCTGTAGAAGGTTCTGTATTATTGTATTTTATATCTATTGTATTTTGTTATATATTATATTATTGTGAGTTATATGTGCTGTAGAAGGTTCTGTATTATTGTATGTTATATCATTTGTATTTTGTTATATTATTGTGTGTTATATGTGCTGTAGAAGGTTCTGTATCATTGTATGTTATATCTGTGTAAGGCCTACATTGTGTGTTATGCTAGATGGTGTACCGTCTGTTTGCGGTGGACGTGGTGATGGTGCTGCTGCAGCAGCCGGAGAGAGCTGCGGACCTGGGGGCAGCGGCGGAGGTGGCGGTCCTTCTGCCCCACCGCTACCTGGTGCAGAGCCTGCTGTTCAGCCGCCGCACCGACTCCTCCCCCACCGTGCGTGGCCACGCCCTCTCCTGCCTGGCCCAGGTCCTGGAGATGCCTTCCCTCAACGCCTCCCGTGCCGTGCAGGACCTCTTCACCACCTGTATGTACTCTATCTAGATCTAGATCCATTTTATATGCATACATACACTGTGTGTCTTGTATATACTGCAGTCCTAAGTGTGTGTGTGTGTGTGTGTGTGTGTGTGTGTGTGTGTGTGTGTGTGTGTGTGTGTAGCTGGGATCAGCACGGTCCTGGAGGGAGAATCCATTGAAGGTACTCAACTTAACGCTTCAATGACATGTCTCATCCCTTTAATCTACACCACTGAGAGCTGGTGATTCTAGGTTGTCCCAGCGCTTGATTGGCTGAGAGCTGCTGTGTCTAGGTTGTTCTAGCGTGTGATTGGCTGAGGGCTGGTTTGTCTAGGTAGCTCTAGCGTGTCATTGGCTGAGAGCTGCTGTGTCTAGGTAGTTCTAGCGTGTCATTGGCTGAGGGCTGGTGTGTCTAGGTAGTTCTAGCGTGTGATTGGCTGAGAGTTGGTCTTTCCAGGTAGTTCTAGCATGTGATTGGCTGAGACCTGGTTTGTTTAGGTAGCTCTAGCGTGTGATTGGTTGATCTCAGGAACGATTGGCGCCCAGCAGACCCAGAAGACGTATCGCACGCTGTCCTTTAAGACGTTGGAGATCACCAACACTGGGGACCCCACCGGCTACGAAGGTAACCCTGAAATAACCTTACTATCGCTAACATTTACCGTCACTAAACTTTACTATCACTAACCTTTACCATCACTAACCTTTAAAATCACTAATCTTTACTATCACTAACCTTTCCAGTCACTAACCTATCCCGTCACAAGGCTTTAACATGACTAACTTAACAAAACAAATCAAATGGAACATGTTACATGTTAACACATGTTTCCTTAACATGTATCATATTAAATCATCATGTCAACATGTATAATGTTAAAGAAATTGTAAACCGGTGTGTGTGTTTGTGTGTTAACATGTTGGTTAGCATGTGCACACATGTAAAGACATGTGTTAACATGTGAGTTAACATGTGTAAAAGTTATTAAACGTGCATATGTGTGTTAAAATGTGTGAACGTGTGTTAACATGTTCTGGTGTTCCCCAGGTAAAGAGAACCTGGCCCTGCTAATGAGACGTGTGGCCGACTGCAAGACGGGGGTCCGGAAGTCTGCTCTGCAGGTGACAGAGAGCCAAACTTTATTTAACTCACTGGGCTGTTACGTTACTAGTATTATCTTATTTTGGTGCTGCCTCTCTTAGCATGGAAAGCCTAATAATATGTATGCTCGCGATATATGTTTAATAATTATGATAAATATGATTCGTTTTTATTTCTTTGGATAAAGATTTTATAGTCAATCAAATATGTAAAGTACATAAAATACCAATCAAATCATTCAAATATTGGAGAGAAACCATCGAAGCTAATAGGAACCTCGCTGTCGTTCAAGAAACCTTCTGAGCCAATAGGAACCTTTGCTTTAGTTCAAGAAACCCATGATCCAATAGGAAGCTGGCTGTAGTTCAAGAAACCTTCTGAGCCAATCAGAGCAGTTGGAGGACTTTCTGATAAAGAGGACAACATAGAATTCTGACCTTTGACCTCTGTCCCAGGCCATCCTTGCCTTGCTGAAGCACGGGGTCATCCCCATGACGACGGAGAACTTGTCGGTGTTGTCGGACCGCTGCCGCGACCCCGCCCTGTCCGTCAAGAAGAAGGCCCTGCAGTGTCTTGGGGAGCTGCTCACTGTGAGTCCACCTGATTGATTCCCTGGGAAAGCCCGCCTTAGTCGCAGATCGAGAACATTCTCTGAATTGACCTGTCGCTAAGTCACGCCCCCCCGTCTTTACCATGACGAACTCGGACAAACAAACAAGACTCGATAACAAAAACATATGGAAAAGCGTCAGCTTACATTATATCAAAGCAGGTTTTGAACAAGTTTTGGGTGGGAAATGATTTAATTTCTTCCAGGATCCATCGAAAGGGTCTACATTATTCTATGGGGGGGTTTATTCAAAACGTTTAAATAATTACAGAAGGTAACAAGCTCAAATTCAGTTGGTATTCTGGCCTGCCGCACAGTCTGATCCACATTATGAAATATACCCCATTCTATGGCCTCCCGGGATACCGACCATCCGTGTTACATGTACCCCAAGCTTTTTTTAAACAAACGACATAAATACACCATTAAATTGTTATAATATGCCTCATCCCTGTCGTTTTCAATGGAGGAGTCCGGGTGTCCGATGCCCGAGTATAGTCAAGGCTAGAATGTCATTGGCTCACCTGCGTTCGAAGGGCGGAGCTCAGCGACGGGTCAATTGCAATTTTGTCAAGAGACGACCTCCTCAATGATTATCTGTTTGAAGATCTGATAGCATCGATCAGAAGAGCAGCTCCACAGGCAGACGTAGCCAGACCCATGACCCGCTCCCCACTCCCCCAGGCCCGGCCGGACAGTGGCGTGGTGCAGCGGGCCTGGCTGCAGGGCGTGATCCCGGCGCTGGTGGACGCCGAGAGCTCGGTGCAGGAGAAGGCTCTGGAAGCCCTGGAGGAGACCCTCCTCTGCCAGGTCAAAGGTTACTCCCCCCAGCGCCACCTCGACGCCCCACAGCGGCTGGCCTGGGACCTGCTCGGGCTGCTCTGCTACGAGTGTCCGGAGCTCAGGTAGGTTCTCCACCAGGTCCTCTGTCCTCCACCAGGTCCTCTGTACTCCACTACAGAGGACCTGGTGGAAGAATACTACAAAATATTAGGGATGCACCGAAATTAAAATTCTTGGCCGAAAGCCGAAACCGAATACCGAATGTGGCCTTTGCTGTTTTTCATTCATTTTGCTTTAATTTTTCACCATTGCATAAATCAAACAATTAAATGTCCTTTATAAACTTTTTTGTCTTGCTTTTCAATAGAAATAAAATCAATTACAAATTTGATACAAAACATTTATTTAATACTGAACGTTTTCTAACATTCCAGCAGACATTATAGCAAGAATTTAAGAACAATGTACCTTTTAAATAAATGAGTAAAACATTTTTCAGAAACCGAAAATTATGTTTTGGGCCATTTTCGGCCAAACATTTTCCGTGGCCGAATATTCGGTGCATCCCTACAAAATATCAATACTTCAAGGCACATGAGACCAAGACGGTCTCGGTATAAAGATGGGGAACGAATACATTAGTAGTGCCGACATCCATCTGAATGAGAAAGCTGTGGCCGTGTGGCCCGCCCGGTGGGACCCCGATGCTAACCTGCCGCCTTCTGCTCCTGCCGTGGTCCCAGCCGCTACTTCAGCCGGGCCTTCAGCGTGTGGTCCAAGCAGAACAAGTTCTCCAAGTCCTTCTGCTCCAGCCTGCTGTCCCACACGGAGGCCGAGCACGCAGGCGGGGCATGGCTGCTGCTGTCCCAGGTGGCCCGCTGCACGCCCAACCTGCCCCTCACACCTGTCCTGCAGGCCTGGGACCACATGCTCAGGTGGGTACAGGACTGATCCACACCTGGGACCACATGCTCAGGTGGGTACAGGACTGATCCACACCTGGGACCACATGGTCAGGTGGGTACAGGACTGATCCTCACCTGGGACCAGATGGTCAGGTGGGTACAGGACTGATCCACACCTGGGACCACATGGTCAGATGGGTACAGGTTAGACCCACGACTGGGGGGGGGTCTAACCTATACCCACCTTATTTTGAAAATAAACTTTGAGAAAGAAACGTTCGCTCAATCTCAAGAAGTGCTCTGATTGAAGTTTACCAATGAACAATCTGAATGATCTCATAATGAGGTATCAGAGAACGGATATTCCTTCTATACTTACTTATTGCCTTAATGGCTCATTGTTGGTTTTATATTTAATGTAAGGTTTGGTAACAGTAAGGTTATGGTTTGGTGTGGTTACAGTGAGGTCATGGTCTGGTGTGGTTACACTAAGGTCATGGTTTGGTGTGGTTACAGTGAGGTCATGGTTTGGTGTGGTTACAGTAAGGTCATGGGTTGGTGTGGTTACAGTAAGGTCATGGGTTGGTGTGGTTACAGTAAGGTCATGGTTGGGTGTGGTTACAGTAAGGTCATGGGTTGGTGTGGTTACAGTAAGGTCATGGGTTGGTGTGGTTACAGTAAGGTCATGGGTTGGTGTGGTTACAGTAAGGTCATGGGTTGGTGTGGTTACAGTGAGGTCATGGGTTGGTGTGGTTACAGTGAGGTCATGGGTTGGTGTGGTTACAGTGAGGTCATGGGTTGGTGTGGTTACAGTGAGGTCATGGGTTGGTGTGGTTACAGTGAGGTCATGGGTTGGTGTGGTTACAGTAAGGTCATGGGTTGGTGTGGTTACAGTGAGGTCATGGTTTGGTGTGGTTACAGTGAGGTCATGGTTTGGTGTGGTTACAGTAAGGTCATGGTTTGGTGTGGTTACAGTAAGGTCATGGGTTGGTGTGGTGACCGCTCATCACTGTAATGGGATGCTCATTAATCAAGCCTCCGCCCCATTCCAGCACAAAGGAGGTTGCCATGACGACGTGCTGTCACATCCTCAGTGTGGTGGGAGACGTCGCAGACTATTTCAACGAGGACACGCAGAGCAGGATCGTCGGTGAGTTCTCACTCAACTTAATTCTTCAGTCCTTGAGGACCCGCCTGTCTGTACGTCACCCGTCTGTCTGATGATGAACTGTCTGTCTGTGTACAGATGAGCTGATGTCATGGTTGAGGACGATGGAGCTGTCTTTGGAAGTCATGAGTGCTGCCATGGAAACCTTGTTTCAGCTAGGACGTAGCGAGGACATCAAACAAACACAGGTAAGACCTCCCTCGCCTCTCCAGCACCTCCTCTCCTTCAGCTCCCCTCCTCCTCATCACCTCCTCTCCTTCAGCTCCCCTCCTCCTCATCACCTCCTCTCCTCTCCATCATCTCCTCTTCATCACCTCCTCTCCTCTCCATCATCTCCTCTTCATCACCTCCTCTCCTTCAGCTCCCCTCCTCCTCATCACCTCCTCTCCTCTCCATCATCTCCTCTTCATCACCTCCTCTCCTTCAGCTCCCCTCCTCCTCATCACCTCCTCTCCTCTCCATCACCTCCTCTTCATCACCTCCTCTCCTTCAGCTCCCCTCCTCCTCATCACCTCCTCTCCTCTCCATCACCTCCTCTTCATCACCTCCTCCACATTTAGTTTGAGTTCTACAATGTGGAAACTACGATATAAACTAGGAGGGGCGCCCACCCCAGTCCTGGACTAGGGTCCTGATGATGTTTGTGGATTCTCCAGGCCTTCCTGGGCCTCCACTGTGGAGGTTTGGTGTCGATGTGTGAGACCTACCTGGCCGGCATCCTGTTGCGCCAGACCGGGGGTCACGACCTGGATCAGGACCTCATGGTGAGCAGGCCGTCGCGCTGTCTTTTATGATCGGTTATTATGACAATAGATTATTATCTATTATGGCAGTACTGCTTCATGTTCTGTTATGGCAGTACTGCTTCATGTTCTGTTATAACAGTACTGCTTCATGTTCTGTTATAACAGTACTGCTTCATGTTCTGTTATAACAGTACTGCTTCATGTTCTGTTATAACAGTACTGCTTCATGCTATAACAGTACTGCTTCATGTTATAACAGTACTGCTTCTTGTTATAACAGTACTGCTTCATGTTCTGTTATAACAGTACTGCTTCATGCTATAACAGTACTGCTTCATGTTATAACAGTACTTCTTCATGTTCTGTTATAACAGTACTGCTTCATGTTCTGTTATGGCAGTACTGTTCATGTTCTGTTATAACAGTACTGCTTCATGTTCTGTTATAACAGTACTGCTTCATGTTCTGTTATAACAGTACTGCTTCATGTTCTGTTATAACAGTACTGCTTCATGTTCTGTTATAACAGTACTGCTTCATGTTCTGTTATAACAGTACTGCTTCATGTTATAACAGTACTGCTTCATGTTATAACAGTACTGCTTCATGTTCTGTTATAACAGTACTGCTTCATGTTCTGTTATAACAGTACTGCTTCATGTTCTGTTATAACAGTACTGCTTCATGTTCTGTTATGGCAGTACTGTTCATGTTCTGTTATAACAGTACTGCTTCATGTTCTGTTATAACAGTACTGCTTCATGTTCTGTTATGGCAGTACTGTTCATGTTCTGTTATAACAGTACTGCTTCATGTTCTGTTATGGCAGTACTGCTTCATGTTCTGTTATAACAGTACTGCTTCATGTTCTGTTATAACAGTACTGCTTCATGTTCTGTTATAACAGTACTGCTTCATGTTCTGTTATAACAGTACTGCTTCATGCTATAACAGTACTGCTTCATGTTATAACAGTACTGCTTCATGTTATAACAGTACTGCTTCATGTTCTGTTATAACAGTACTGCTTCATGTTCTGTTATAACAGTACTGCTTCATGTTCTGTTATAACAGTACTGCTTCATGTTCTGTTATAACAGTACTGCTTCATGTTCTGTTATAACAGTACTGCTTCATGTTCTGTTATAACAGTACTGCTTCATGTTATAACAGTACTGCTTCATGTTCTGTTATAACAGTACTGCTTCATGTTCTGTTATAACAGTACTGCTTCATGTTCTGTTATAACAGTACTGCTTCATGTTCTGTTATAACAGTACTGCTTCATGTTCTGTTATAACAGTACTGCTTCATGTTCTGTTATAACAGTACTGCTTCATGTTCTGTTATAACAGTACTGCTTCATGTTCTGTTATGGCACTCTTGTTCATGTTCTGTTATAACAGTACTGCTTCATGTTCTGTTATAACAGTACTGCTTCATGTTCTGTTATGGCAGTACTGTTCATGTTCTGTTATAACAGTACTGCTTCATGTTCTGTTATAACAGTACTGCTTCATGTTCTGTTATAACAGTACTGCTTCATGTTATAACAGTACTGCTTCATGTTATAACAGTACTGCTTCATGTTATAACAGTACTGCTTCATGTTATAACAGTACTGCTTCATGTTATAACAGTACTGCTTCATGTTATAACAGTACTGCTTCATGTTCTGTTATAACAGTACTGCTTCATGTTATAACAGTACTGCTTCATGTTATAACAGTACTGCTTCATGTTCTGTTATAACAGTACTGCTTCATGTTCTGTTATAACAGTACTGCTTCATGTTATAACAGTACTGCTTCATGTTATAACAGTACTGCTTCATGTTATAACAGTACTGCTTCATGTTATAACAGTACTGCTTCATGTTGTGTATCAGAAGTGTGTGTGTGTTTGTGTGTATCTGATTGTGTATCAGAAGTGTGTGTGTATCCAATGTGCATCGGATAGGGTATCTGAGGTGTGTGTATCTGAGGTGTGTGTATCTGAGGTGTGTTGTCGTGTCCCCAGGTGAAACACCTGCACCTGCTGGGCGTGGCCTCGCTGCATAGCCCCGCCCACGTGGGGAAGAGGACCGTCCTGCTAGTGGAGTCCATCCTGTCCTCCCAGAGAGACGCACACACGGGTACACACTCACACATACACACGCACGCACGCCTAGCACACGCATTAATTGGTGTGAAGGTCTTCTATCTTGGCTGATGCCCAGAAGTCTATTCTTGAATAGATCACTAACGTGTGTGTGTGTGTGTGTATGTGTGTGTTTGTCCAGGACCAGATGAGCCTCCAGAGTCTTCAACCCAAACCAGACCAAACTCTCTGCCCACCAAGGTCAGAGCCCACGCAGTCATCACACTAGGTATGCGCACACACACACACACACACACACACACACACACACACACACACACACACACACACACACACACACACACACACACACACACACACACACACACACACACACACACACACAGGTACAGGGCCTCAGAGTGCGTTGCCCTCCCTGTGCAGGGCGCCTCTGTCTGCAGCACGAGGACCTGACTCAGCAGTACCTGCCGGTGTTTGCGCGGGAGCTGCAGGAGGGGGCGGAGCTGGCGTTCAGGAACAACCTGGTGGTCATCATGTGCGACCTGTGCGTCCGCTACACCAACATGGTGGACTGCTACATCCCAAACATCTCCTCCTGCCTCCGTGACGACCAGCAGGTCATCCGAGAGCAAACCCTCATCATGCTCACCAACCTGCTGCAGGTGAGACCCGCGGTTACCGTGACGACGCTGTGCCTCTCTGTGACCTGTGCTGCGTGACTGTGTCCTTGACGTTGTGCGCCGGGTGTCCCTCTGGTCACAGGAGGAGTTTGTCAAGTGGAAAGGTTCGCTGTTCTTCCGCTTTGTCACCGTGCTGGTGGACCCCGTACCCGCCATCGCTAGGTAACCGCGCTGACCAATCAGACAGCACGAAGTACACTATACACTACTATATGAAAGGACCACAGATAAACTTTACCGTAATAGACGTACTGACCAATCACCAACTCATGTAATTAAATCATAATCTCGGTCTCGGTCTCTCTCTGCCTCCGTCTCTGCCTCTATCTTTGTCTGTGTCTCTCTGCCTCTATCTCTGCCTCTATCTTTGTCTGTGTCTCTCTGCCTCTATCTCTGCCTCTATCTCTGCCTCTATCTCTGCCTCTCTCTCTGCCTCTCTCTCTGTCTTTGTCTGTCTCTCTCTGTCTCTCTCTCTCTCTCTAGTCTGTGTGAGTTCTGTTTGGTCCACCTGCTGCTGAAGAAGAACACGGCCATGTTCAGCCAGCACTTCATCGAGTGCATCTTCCACTTCAACGAATACCGGAAACACAAGGCCTACAACCACTTCCCTGAGACCGACAGGTACACTGGGAATCTGAGTGGTTTTAAAGTGTAACTGCCATTTGGTAGACATTTTTATGCTACGTGTCCAAAATACAGTGAGGATGTACAATGCTTATTATTGGTCGCCACAGTGGGAATCCAACCCCTTGGTAGTGTTAATGTCATGGCTTGGGTTGTGTTCATGATGTCATGGCTGGGGTTGTGTTCATGATGTCATGGCTGTGACCTTGTGTTCATGATGTAATGGCTGTGACCTTGTGTTCATGAGGTCATGGCTGTGGTTGTGTTCATGGTGTCATGGCTGGGGTTGTGTTCATGATGTCATGGCTGTGACCTTGTGTTCATGATGTAATGGCTGTGACCTTGTGTTCATGAGGTCATGGCTGTGGTTGTGTTCATGGTGTCATGGCTGGGTTGTGTTCATGATGTCATGGCTGTGACCTTGTGTTCATGAGGTCATGGCTGTGGTTGTGTTCATGGTGTCATGGCTGGGGTTGTGTTCATGGTGTCATGGCTGGGGTTGTGTTCATGATGTCATGGCTGTGACCTTGTGTTCATGATGTCACGGCTGGGGTTGTGTTCATGGTGTCATGGCTGGGGTTGTGTTCATGATGTCATGGCTGGGGTTGTGTTCATGGTGTCATGGCTGGGGTTGTGTTCATGATGTCATGGCTGGGGTTGTGTTCATGATGTCATGGCTGGGGTTGTGTTCATGGTGTCATGGCTGGGGTTGTGTTCAAGATGTCATAGCTGTGACCTTGAGTTCATGAAGGTTATTTTTTCGTTCTACCAGAGAGAGAACTCGCTTCTCGCTGAAGGGGCAGAGGAACCGCGAGAAGCGCTTCCGGATCTACCGCTTCCTGCTGGAGCACTTTACCGACGCGCAGCGCGTCAGCATCACCAACAAGATCAACCAGACCATCCTGGGTAGGCCGCAAGCCGGAGCTCCTAGCGAGCAGCGTGTGTGTGTCTCTGGGAGTGTCCCATGAGCCGAAGGAACCGTCGCAGGTCCATAACGCTCAGCGACGGCTCTCTCCTCCCAGGGTGCTTCGCCGACGACGAGCTGCCCCTGGACGCGGACGGAGCGGAGATCCTGGCAGAGACCTTCAGCATCCTGAGCCTGAAGGAGCTGAAGCTGCAGGCCGCCTCCGCCCCAGCAGGGGGCGCCGCGGCCGACGAGCCCGAGGAGGAGGGCCAGAACATGGCCACGCTGCACGCCGCGCAGAAGAAGGTCATCTCCCAGGTAACCGCCCGATTGTACAAGGGGGTTGCCTAGGTAACCACCCAATCGTACAAGGGGGGTTCCTAGGTAACCGTCGTAGAAGTGGGTTTCCTGGGTAACCATCCAAACATAGAAAGTGGTTTCCTAGGTAGCAAAACGTAGGTAACCATATTAGTACTATAGCAGATTAGTAGTACTTTAGAAGTACAGTACAACTACTATTAGTATAGTACTACTACTATAGTAATAAAATAGTATTATAATACTGGGTGTTCCTCAGAAAGAAGGATAGTAGTACTATAGCAGCACTATAGTATGGTAGTACAGTAGTCTAATACTAGGTGTTTTTCAGTTCCAGAAGAAGGCCTTCATGGAGAACACGGTCCCCATCATCATAGCGCTGAAGAACATGCTGGAGCTCCGTCGCTCCCCCGTCATCAGGGACCTCATGGCCTACCTGCAGGTACAACAGTAACCCCACCGCCTGTCCGCAGGCAACGCTTGCCACACGCTAGGCAACAGTAACCATGGCGATGTGTTCAGGTAGCCATGAAGGACCTGAAGGGTGAGGTTAAGGAGCTGTTCTCCGGAGACCAACAGCTAGTAGCAGAGCTGGAGTTCAACCTTCAGGAGAAGGAGAACCTGGAGAACCAGACGTCACGCATGGTTAGTGTGGTTGTGTGTGTGTGCGTGTGTGTGTGTGTGTGTGTGTGTGTGTGTGTGTGTGTTAAATGTGATTTTGTTCCCCACAGTGTGTATGTGTGTAAACCACACTTTCTCCTCTCAATCTCATCTACCCCTCCTCTCTCTCTCCTCTACTCTCCTGCAGGACTCTGTGCAGAACACTCCTGTACCTGCTGCAGCCAAACGGATAGCTCCCCCGCATGAATTCTCCACCCCCCAGCCTACGAAAGCCAATCACGTGCTGCTCAGCAGAGTGTCCATGACAGAGAGGTAGAGATATCACCTTATACGCTTTTTATGAATTAATATAAGAATTTGTATTACGACTTATATTCAGCACTAGACTCGATATATTTAAGGACAAGTTGAATTAGAAATAATTTTACCAACCATATTAGTTACTGTGTGTGTGTGTGTGTGTGTGTGTGTGTGTGTGTGTGTGTGTGTGTGTGTGTGTGTGTGTGTCCACAGCCGCCAGCATCTCCAGACTCCAAGGGGTCAGAGTGGGCGTCGGCAGACCCTTAATAGCCTAGCCCATCTGCAGAATACAGGTACGTACCTGCGGGTCTCCTAGCAACCACTGGGAACCCTAACAACATTGGAAGAATTCCTAATAAAGAGACTGGATCACATCCTGCTGAGGCCGGGTCCCATAATGATTGGGTATATGACCGGCGTATTATTTTCTTGTGTTTGGTTTGTCCATCTAATGTTTATGTGGCTCTCTTGCAGTGCTCTCCAAGAACTCCAAGGACAGAGCAATCAGCACACCTCTCGGTATGTAATGCCGCTTTTCCACTGCATGGTACCAGCTCGACTCGACTCGACTCAGCTCGCCTTTTTTGCGTTTCCACCGTGAAAACATGGTATCTGGTACCTGAAGTGGCTGCTTTTTCTAGTACCGCCTCGCTCTAGGTTCCAAGCGGCTGAGCCGATGCTAAAAGGTGACGTCGGCAGACGGCCGGCCACTGATTGGCCAGAGAGTGTGACGAAGTCACGAGAGCGACATGGCAACCATGCTGGTAACAGCCATAGCAGCGCCGCAGCCAACATATTCCACTTCTTCAACATGCCAGCTAATAATACGAACACGAATACCATCGCATCGATGTTCTCCATTGTTGTTATGTGGGTTCTGTCCATGTGTGGGTTACGTAGGTGTTGTTTGCGTCGCGTACAAAAATACGTCACGGCCCTTTCGCGCAGCCGACCCCGCCCACGTCCCGGAGGTACTATTTGCGGTGGAAAAGGACCCGCGCTGCTACCGTGTCGAGTCGTGTCGAGTCGTGTCGTGTCGAGTCGAGCTACATGTGCGGTGGAAAAGCGGGATAACACTGCTAGCCTGGGTAGCCCCGCCCTTTCTTCAGGCGATTTGAATTCGCCCTGCACAAGGGTCTGGAGAAGAGCAACACATTTCCTTCTGCTTCCGATACTTTTTTGCGGGAGCCAATCACCGAGCTGGCTTTTCCCCTTGGCATGTTATGGGCTGGTTTAACACAATGACGACAAGGGAAGCGACGGCAAGCAGCCAATCACGTACAGAGTCTTTTGAACTAGGCCCCTGTTGATCACGCCTCGTGTGCTGAAGAAAATGACAGCAGCTTCCCCAGACCAACGTGAAATCTACGATTGGCTTGGTCTGGTAGTAGCCAGGCTATAACACTGCCCCATGACACCGCCAAACGCTTGGCTCTACGCTAGCCGCCGGTATAATTTAGCCGCGCCTAGCTCTATGCTAGCTCCTAGAAGTTTTCCTACTGCTTTGCTCTATGCTAGCCGATAGCATTTAGCCAAAGCTTGCTTTTTTAGTTGCTAGCAGTTAGCCCCTTTGATCTACGCTAGGCCTCCCTGGGAGGCTGCATCATTCCCAGCTAGCTGGAGATGGATTCCTACCGGTCTTCTTGAGAATGTCTGTTAGAGTAATTGACTCCAGATGTTTAGTGTGGCCTGTTGGTTTGGTTCCAGATGTTGAATTCGACTGCACGTTCGGCGAGGCCGTCAGCGCCATCATGGAAGAGTCCCAAACAAGTGAGCAACTTCCTGTCTGCGTGGAAATAGAATTATCTTAGTATTCAATTCAATTTTATTTGCATAGCCCTTAATCACCATTACAGTCTCAAAGGGCTTAACAGGCCAAGTATTTATTATCATAGAATGATCATAATATTATCATAGTGTTATAATAGTATTGTCGTAGCATGATCGTAGTATTTTCATAGTGTGATCATATTATTGTTCTTGTATTATAGTGTTTTCTAGAAGGATCATAGTATTGTTGTAGTCATATCAGAAGGATCATTGTATCATCTCTAGAATGATCATAGCATTGTCATGGTACTATCTAAAATGATCATAGTATTGTCAAAGAATTATCTAAAATTATCATAGTATTGTCATAGTATTATCAAGAATGATAATAGTATTGTCATAGTATGATCGTAATATTATCTTGCTATCTCCTCATGATCTTATGTTTACTAATGTATCTCGTGTGTCTCAGGTCCTGGGAGTGACCGAAGCTTTATCCAACCCAAGAAGTAAGTCGTCCCCTCATCTTCATTCTCCTTTGCTTGCTACTGGCTCATTTGTACTGGTCCTGTTGAAATGTTTCTGTTGAATTCTATAGAAGTCGTTCTGGGTTCTGTGGAAAAGGTTCTATTGGGTCCTATAGAAGTTGTTATGTTGAAATGGCTATATTGGGTTCTATAGAAGTGGTTCGGTTGAAATGGTTCTATTGGGTTCTAAAGAAGTCGTTCTGTTGAAATGGTTATATTTGGTGCAATATAAATGGTTATATTGGGTTATTTTGAAGTGGTTCTGTTGAAATGGTTGTATTGGGTTCTATAGAAATGGTTCTATTTGGTTATTTAGAAGTGTTTCTGTTGAAATGGTTATATTGGGTTCTATCAACTGGTTCTGTTGAAATGGTTATATTTGGTTGTATAGAGGTTCTATTGGGTTATTTTGAAGTGGTTCTGTTGAAATGTTTCTATTGGGTTGTTTTGATGTGGTTCTGTTTGGTTCTTTGGAATTGGTTCTGTTGAACGTTTCTGTTCTGAGTTCTGCAGAACCGGCTGTGTTGGGTTGTGTTAAGAGGCTTTGTGTGTTCCAGGGCTCCAGCACCTCGTCAGTGGGACGTCAAGTCTCCTCTCCGCCCCACCAAGACCAAATCCAGGAGGAGTCAACCCTAGTCTCTGCTGTTAGGCACCAGTCTGTAACATTACAGACGTGTTTGTAATAGACAATAGACCCAGACTGTAATCTAACTGGCATGTTTCTTGTATATTTCTCATTTATTTCTTCTTTTAAATGTCATTTTGACGTCTCCTTTCTTTCTTCTTGTTTTTTATTCTTCTTAAAATAAAATAAAAATCAAACAGACGTTTCGAGTTAATTGTGTAGCCTGACTGTGATCTGTTGTTCCACCTGGGGGCGCTGTTTAATTCTACGTTCCTATCGCAGTTGTGGGTGATACGCCTCTGATAATTAAACTCATATTTCGTGGTTTCATCCTAATCCTTGAATGTTCCAAACTGAACTACAATCGACCTACCGTCAGAGAAGGTTTTATGTTTCTGGGAACCATGTCGATATGTAGTCAATACCTAATAAATTAGAATATTTTAATTTGACGCAGAGCGTTCGGCCTGTTCCGAATCGGCCGTTTTCCCGGTGAGTTCTGTTTCTGTTACGAACTAAAATGATGGCTTTGACGTCAGAGTAGGTCGTGCCCAGCAGAAGGCTTACACTATTCAAATGCAGGCAGCACAACTACACCGGCGTCGCTCTGCGTCCATATGGTCGATGCCGGCTTGTTATTCTGTGAGCTGATTGGCCAGTCGGTTGGCTGCTGCACAGCAGGAGGCGTCACAACGAACCGTCACCGCTGCAGCATCCTCCGGTAACCAGGGGGCGGTGTCTCGCGGTTGCTAGGGAACCCTGGTAAGAAGGGATCGACGCCTGATTGAGTCGTGATGTAAATGCTCGTGGCTGCCATCGGATTAAAGTGCAGGTCCGCACTCGTGGCTTGAGCTGCGGAGCTCTTTGTTCAGATCAGTTTATAATTCGGAGCGAACCGAGCAAAGGCGTCACCGTCGCCGAGTCTTCTGGTGAATTTCCTGGTTTAGAATTAATTATTTTCCGCCCAGCTCTGGCTTGAGAACAGGTCGTGTGTTGCAACAGGTCGTAGATAAACACCAGGACACTGCGTTCAGACGGGAGAACCGGAGCTCGCTCGAGTGTGGATGTAACGTCGAAGTGGAACCGTCAACATGATGCCGGTAAGACCAACCTAACCTATCTCTACACATTTACATTCTTATTCGCTCTCACCGAGCGACTGAATTTGTTCGATCAGCAGTTCATGATCCAACATCAGCTTTTACTGACCGATCACTTCGGACCGGAGAATAGTTCGGGTAGTTTGTACTCTTGTGTGTGTGTGTGTGTGTGTGTGTGTGTGTGTGTGTGTCCAGTCGACCTGTTCACTCACCTGTCTACCTGTTTGAGGAGGATGGAGAAGTGATCTACTTCCTGTCTGGATGGTCGGTTGTTCTGCGGGTAGTCTCCATGACAACAGAGCTTGGTTCTCTATCGGGTAGAAGAGGAAACCATCAATTATAAAGTTCAAATGATGGGAGACTTTCTATTTTTCTCATAAGCCTATGATTCAATCGAATCTATCAAAATGTCCCATCCGATAGATTGATGATGATGATGATGATGATGATGGAGGAGAGACAGAATGATGGAGAGAAGATAGACATTAGGATGGAGGGATGATAGAGGAGAGACAGAATGATGGAGGGATGATAGAGGAGAGACAGAATGATGGAGGGATGATAGAGAAGAGACAGAATGATGGAGAGATGAGAGGAGACAGAATGATGGAGGGATGATATAGAAGAGACAGAATGATGGAGAGATGAGAGGAGAGACAGTATTATGAAGGGATGATATAGAAGAGACAGAATGATGGAGAGATGAGAAGAGACAGAATGATGGAGAGATGAGAGGAGATACAGTATTATGAAGGGATGATATAGAAGAGACAGAAGGATGGAGAGATGAGAGGAGAGACAGAGTGATGAAGGGATGATATAGAAGAGACAGAATGATGGAGAGATGAGAGGAGACAATGATGGAGAGATGAGAAGAGAGACAGAATCATGAAGGCATGATAGAGAAGAGACAAAATGATGGAGAGATGAGAGGCGACAGAATGATGGAGGAGAGACAAAATGATGGAGGGATGAAAGAGAGATAGAGGGATTAGAGGAGAGACAGATTGATGGAGGGATGATAGAGGAGAGGCAAAATGATTGAGAGATGATGGAGGAGACAGAATGATGGAGGGATGATAGAGACAGAATGATGGATGAATGAGGGGAGACAGAATGATAGAGAGATGATGGAGGAGACAGAATGATGGAGGGATGATAGAGACAGAATGATGGAGGCATTAGAGGAGAGACAGAATGATGGAGGGATCATAAGGGAGAGGCAGTATGATAGCGGGAGGATAGTAGTTTTACATTCCTGGAGGAGAGGAAGGCATTACCCACGTTGGATATTCAGAAGATGAATTCAACCTTTACTGCCCCTCCCCCCTCCCCTGCTGGGAGGGGGGGAGGGGCCTTTATTCCTAGTCATGTGACCCTAACACCATATGGTCCCGATGTGCCACCGGTCACACACACTCACACACACATACTCACACACACACTCCCCACACTTACTCATAAACTCGCATACGCACACCCCACACACACATACTCACACACAAATACACGCACACACACACACACACACACACACACACACACACACACACACACACACACACACACACACACACACACACACACACACACACACACACACACACACACACACACACACCCACCCACACACTCCACATCGTTCCCCCCCAACCCTGCTGTGTGGGCGGGGCCCCTCCCAAGGCTTCTGATCGGCCAACAGTACCTCCTATTCATCATAAGGTGAACGCTGTGACCCACTTCCTGTTCCTCAAACCCAACCCTGCTCCACTTACTGCTCTTTCTAGGACATTGTCTGTCTGACAGCCTGTCTCCCTCTCCCTCCCTCCCTCCCTCCCTCCCTCCCGGCCAGCCTGTCTCTCCCTCCCGGCCTGTCTTTCCCTCCCTCCCCCCCTGTCTGTATGTCTGTCTGCATTCTGTATGTGTAGAGGTGTCGTGAGGATCTGGATGAATGCATGAGTCACTCCGCTGGGTACGGAATTGTATTATCTTTGCAATAAAGTTCCTTAACCTATGGGGATAAGGAACTGTCCCCATCTGTAGGACGTGTGTGGACAGTAGCCGTGATGTTGTCACGTGGCGATGCTTCATGTAGGTTACTGTAGAGTACCTGTTATTGTAGTATTTACCTGAGTATTTAGCAGTACAGACCACGGGACCTCCCGTCACCCTAACACAAACTGAATGATGCCGTTCTATATCCAAACCCTCTCCATTGTAGGGCCACCCACTGATTCGTTATAACACAGAGCTGGGGTCAATTGATATGGATATGTTATAATTGTTATTGAGTGAAACCAAGCGTTTAGATCGCTGCTTCTGCTCTGCTGAGCTCTGAATGCGCTGCGGCTCGTCTTTAAGGTTCTGATCGATCCAGTCGAACCCGTGTCAGGTTTTCACCGGTGAACCACTTATGTGAGATATGGTGACATGACGGCTGCTGTTTCGCGCGTTCATGATGACCGTCGCTCGTAGTCATGGCAACCGGCGTGTTTTCCCTCCAGATGTTCCTGACAGTGTACCTGAGCAGCAGCGAGCAGCACGTCGCTGAGGTCCCCGTTACCCCGGAGACGCTGTGTCGGGACGTCCTGGAGATCTGCAGAGAGCCAGGGGAGAGCCAGTGCTACCTGGCCGAGCTGTGGAGGGACACGGGTACCCTGATCAATACCCTACACTACCAATCCATGATTGATACCTTCACAGTGTCAATGCATGGTCAATACATTATCAACACTTATCCATACCCTTTGATACCAAAACATGATCAATACATAAACAACAAATGCTGTCTACTACCCTTTGATGCCAATTCACTAAAACTATGATATCAATACCTCATCACTGACCTTACCTCACCCATACATGATCGATATACAATCAATACATTATGAATAACCTTACATTACCAATACATGATCAATACATGATCAACACACTACCAATACCTGTTGTTTATATGTTTTGTAACATGTGTTTAGAGCGTGTGGTGTCGGACTGTGAGCGGATGCAGGACGTGTTGCAGCGCTGGGGACAGCAGGGAGAGGAGCTACGCTACATCCTGAGGCACCAGCCACCTCCAGGTACATGCTAACATGCTAACAGGCTACGCCTCATCTTGAGACAGCAGCCACTTTCAGGTACACATGCTAACATGCTAACAGGCTTGATTCATCCTGAGACACCATCCACCTCCAGGTACACATGCTAACATGCTAACAGGCTACGCTTCATCCTGAGACACCAACCACCCCCAGGTACACATGCTAACATGCTACACTTCATCCTGAGACACCAGCCTCCTCCAGATACACATGCTAACATGCTACGCTGAATCCTGAGACACAAGCCACCTTCAGATACAACTGCTAACATGCTACGCTGAATCCTGAGACACAAGCCACCTTCAGATACAACTGCTAACAAGCTAACATGCTGCGCTTCATACTGAGACAATGCTAGGCTGTACTAGATTGCGCAGAAGCTAGCTATGATGGCGGCTATGTTAAATTGTTGTTTAAATGCTAGTTCTGACTGCAGCTATACTAACTTGTGGTGGAGGCTAGCAGTGCTATCAGCCATGCTAACTCATTGTATCCCTCCAGTCAGGCCAACCGCTGATGACCAGAGGTTTGCCAAGACGTTGTTCTCAGAGAACTCGGTGAGCCAACGCTGTTAGCACCCCTTCAACGCCTCTAGTGTTAAGTCCAATGTTCTTTTCTTGGCTAGCTTTGCTTTATTTGTAGTTTTGTCTATTCTGGTGTTGTGTTGTACAATATTTATTAGGTTGTATGGTAGCACACAGTATTTATGGGGAGCATTGAGGTACACAGTATTTATTGGTAGTATTGTGTACTGAGTATATATTGGTAGTGTTGTTGTACACAGTATTTATTGGTAGTATTGTGGTACACAGTATTTATTGGTACTATTGAGGTACAGAGTATGTATTGGTAGTATTGTGGTCACAGTATTTATTGGTAGTATTGTGGTACGCAATATTTATTGGTTGTATTGCGACACAGAGTATGTATTGGTAGTATTGTGGTACATAGTATTTATTGGTAGTATTGTGGTACACAGTATTTATTGGTAGTATTGTGGTACACAATATTTATTGGTAGCATTACAACACAGAGTATGTATTGGTAGTATTGTGGTACACAGTATTGATGGTAGTATTGTGGTACACAGTATTGATGGTAGTTGTGGTAAACAGTATTGATTGGTAGTATTGTGGTACACAGTATTGATGGTAGTATTGTGGTACACAGTATTGATGGTAGTTGTGGTACACAGTATTGATTGGTAGTATTGTGGTACACAGTATTGATGGTAGTTGTGGTACACAGTATTTATTGGTAGTATTGTGGTACACAGTATTGATTGGTAGTATTGTGGTACACAGTACTTATTGGTAGTATTGTGGTACCCAGTATTGATGGTAGTTGTGGTACACAGTATTGATTTGTAGTATTGTGGTACACAGTGTTGATCGGTAGTTGTGGTACACAGTATTGATTGGTAGTATTGTGGTACACAGTATTGATTGGTAGTATTGTGGTACACAGTATTGATTGGTAGTATTGTGGTACACAGTATTGATTGGTAGTATTGTGGTACACAGTATTGATGGTAGTTGTGGTACACAATATTGATTGGTAGTATTGTGGTACACAGTAGGTATTGGTAGTATTGTGGTACACAGTACTCATTGGTAGTATTATGGTACACAGTATTGATGGTAGTTGTGGTACACAGTATTGATTGGTAGTATTGTGGTACACAGTATTGATCGGTAGTTGTGGTACACAGTATTGATTGGTAGTATTGTGGTACACAGTATTGATGGTAGTATTGTGGTACACAGTATTGATGGTAGTTATGGTACACAATATTTATTGGTAGTATTGTGGTACACAGTATGTATTGGTAGTTGTGGTACACAGTATTTATTGGTAGTATTGTGGTACACAGTATTGATGGTAGTATTGTGGTACACAGTATTGATGGTAGTTGTGGTACACAGTATTGATTGGTAGTATTGTGGTACACAGTATTGATGGTAGTTGTGGTACACAGTATTTATTGGTAGTATTGTGGTACACAGTATTGATTGGTAGTATTGTGGTACACAGTACTTATTGGTAGTATTGTGGTACCCAGTATTGATGGTAGTTGTGGTACACAGTATTGATTTGTAGTATTGTGGTACACAGTGTTGATCGGTAGTTGTGGTACACAGTATTGATTGGTAGTATTGTGGTACACAGTATTGATTGGTAGTATTGTGGTACACAGTATTGATTGGTAGTATTGTGGTACACAGTATTGATTGGTAGTATTGTGGTACACAGTATTGATGGTAGTTGTGGTACACAATATTGATTGGTAGTATTGTGGTACACAGTAGGTATTGGTAGTATTGTGGTACACAGTACTCATTGGTAGTATTATGGTACACAGTATTGATGGTAGTTGTGGTACACAGTATTGATTGGTAGTATTGTGGTACACAGTATTGATCGGTAGTTGTGGTACACAGTATTGATTGGTAGTATTGTGGTACACAGTATTGATGGTAGTATTGTGGTACACAGTATTGATGGTAGTTATGGTACACAATATTTATTGGTAGTATTGTGGTACACAGTATGTATTGGTAGTTGTGGTACACAGTATTTATTGGTAGTATTGTGGTACACAGTATTGATGGTACTATTGTGGTACACAGTATTGATGGTAGTTGTGGTACACAGTATTGATGGTAGTATTGTGGTACACAGTATTGATGGTAGTTGTGGTACACAGTATTGATGGTAGTTGTGGTACACAGTATTGATGGTAGTATTGTGGTACACAGTATTGATGGTAGTTGTGGTACACAGTATTGATGGTAGTATTGTGGTACACAGTATTGATGGTAGTATTGTGGTACACAGTATTTATTGGTAGTATTGTGGTACACAGTACTTATTGGTAGTATTGTGGTACACAGTACTGATTGGTAGTATTGTGGTACACAGTATTGATTGGTAGTATTGTGGTACACAGTATTGATGGTAGTATTGTGGTACACAGTATTGATTATTTGGTAGTATTGTGGTACACAGTACTTATTGGTATTATTGTGGTAGGTTTCCTGGACTCTAGCTGACCTACAGGACATGGCGACGCGACAACAAGAACAGATCCATGTTACACAGCAACTACTGGTCTCCAAGGTAACGTGATGGACTGCTACTACTACCAGTACACAAGTACTATAATCAGAGATGGTTAAATACTGCTATGAGTACTACCACCAGTAAAGTACTATAATCAGAGATGGTTAAGTACTGCCACGAGTACTACAACCAGTAGATAAGTACTTTAATCAGAGATGGTTAAGTGAATTATCAATTTATAGATGGTTATTTTAGTTGTGGTTGGTTGTGGTTAGTTTAGGTATGATTAGATGTGGTTACTTAATGTATTAGGTTAGATGTGGTTAGTTTAGGTATAAGGTTAAAGAGAATGGTGAGTTCAGGTATGGTTGAATTTAGTTGGTTTAGGTATGGTTAGATGTGGTTAGTTCCGCTGTGGTTAGTTCATGTAGGGTTAGTTCTATTTAGTTCAGGTATGGGTAGGTTATATTAGGTAGGATTAGATGTGGTTAGTTTGGGTATGGTTAGATGTGGTTAGTTTGGGTATGGTTAGATGTGGTTAGTTGAAGTTCAGGTATGGTTAGATGTGGTTCGTTGAGGTATGGTTAGTTTAGGCATTGTTAGTTGAGGCATGGTTAGTTTAGGTATGGTTAGATGTGGTTAGTTCAGGTATGGTTAGATGTGGTTCGTTGAGGTATGGTTAGTTGAGGCATGGTTAGTTTAGGTATGGTTAGATGTGGTTAGTTCAGGTATGGTTAGATGTGGTTCATTGAGATATGGTTAGTTTAAGTATGGTTGGTTGTGGTTAGTTTAGGTATGGTTAGATGTAGTTAGTTAAAATATGGTTAGTTTAGGTATGGATGGTTGTGGTTAGTTTAGGTATGGTGAGATGTAGTTAGTTGAGGTATGGTTGGTTGCGGTTACTTCAGGTATGGTTGGTTGTGGTTAGGTTTGGCTTGGTTAGATGTGGTTTGTTCAGGTATGGTTAGTTCAGGTTTGATACTAGGTTGGTTTCTGACCACGGCCCCTCCAGGAGCAGAGGCTGCGCTCCCTGAGGCAGCAGGAGCTGCAGGAGGTGCAGAGGTCGGATCAGGAGCGCCTCCTCCAGCTGAGGGAGAACGCCCTGACCCAGGAGACCAAGCTGAGGAGGGTCCGGGCCGTCCGCACCCAGGTGGAGCAGAAACGCCTCAGCAACAGCAAGCTAGGTCAGACCCCCGCCGCTATAAACTACCTTCACTAGCACTACTCTATACCACCTACACTAGCACTGGGTCAGACACTACTCTATACTACCTACACTAGCACTAGGTCAGACCCTACTCTATACTACCTACACTAGCACTAGGTCAGACCCTACTCTATACTACCTACACTAGCACTAGGTCAGACCCTACTCTATACTACCTACACTAGCACTAGGTCAGACCCCCGCCGCTATAGACTACCTACACTAGCACTACTCTATACAACCTACACTAGCACTACTCTATACCACCTACACTAGCACTGGGTCAGACACTACTCTATACTACCTACACTAGCACTACTCTATACTACCTACACTAGCACTAGGTCAGACCCCCGCCGCTATAGACTACCTACACTAGCACTAGGTCAGACCCTACTCTATACTACCTACACTAGCACTAGGTCAGACCCTACTCTATACTACCTACACTAGCACTAGGTCAGACCCCCGCCGCTATAGACTACCTACACTAGCACTACTCTATACTACCTACACTAGCACTACTCTATACCACCTACACTAGCACTAGGTCAGACACTACTCTATACTACCTACACTAGCACTATGTCAGACCTCCGCCGCTATAGACTACCTACACTAGCACTACTCTATACTACCTACACTAGCACTACTCTATACTACCTACACTAGCACTAGGTCAGACCCTACTCTACATATAATAACGTAGTACTAATACTAGCTCAGACCCTACTATATGTATACTAACCTAGTACTAACACTAGGTCAGACCCTACTCTACATATAATAACGTAGTACTAATACTTGTTCAGACCCTACTATATGTATGCTAACCTAGTACTAGGTCAGACCCTACTCTATATAACCCTACTCTATATACTACCTATACTTACACTGGGTCCTACTATACACAGTATATGTACTACCTATAGTAACACTAGGTCAGACCCTACTATATGTATACTAACCTAGTACTAATACTAGGTCCTACTATACTCAGTATATGCACTACCTATACTAACACTAGGTCAGACCCTACTCTATATACTACCTATGCTTACACTGGGTCCTACTATACACAGTATATGTACTACCTATAGTTACACTAGGTCAGACCCTACTATATATACTACCTATACTAACACTGGGTCCTACTATACTCAGTATATGCACTACCTATAGTAACACTAGGTCAGATCCTACTATATGTATACTAACCTAGTACTAACACTAGGTCCTACTATACTCAGTATATGTACTACCTATACTAACACTAGGTCAGACCCTACTATATACGTACTTCCTGTGTGTGTAGTGGAGGAGGTGGAGCAGATGTCGGGGCTGTTCCAGCAGAAGCAGCGGGAGCTGCTGGCTGCCGTGGCGAGGGTGGAGGAGCTCAACCAACAGCTGCAGAGCCTGAGGAGCAGGGCGGAGCCGTCCCCCCAAAGCCCCGCCCACGCCACCCAGCTGGACCTGCTGTATAAGGAGCTACAGGTAGCTTGCCCGTAGCTTACGCTAACCATACCATGGTTACCCTGGTTACCGCCAACCCTACCCTGGTTGCCACTAACCCTACCTTGGTTACCATAAACCCTACCCTGGTTACCTTAGTTGCCACTAACCCAACCTGGTTACCACTAACCATACCCTGCTTACCTTAGTTACTACTTACCCTAGCCTGATTACAACCACTAACCTAACTATGTTAGTGACTACAGCAGGCTGAACCAGGGGCAAGCTATATGAGTGACTAACCCTGGTACCAGGTAGACAGCAGGCTGAACCAGTGAGTGACTAACCCTGGTACCAGGTAGACAGCAGGCTGAACCAGTGAGTGACTAACCCTGATACCAGGTAGACAGCAGGCTGGACCAGTGAGTGACTAACCCTGGTACCAGGTAGACAGCAGGCTGAACCAGTGAGTGACTAGCCCTGGTACCAGGTAGACAGCAGGCTGAACCAGTGAGTGACTAACCCTGGTACCAGGTAGACAGCAGGCTGAACCAGTGAGTGACTAACCCTGATACCAGGTAGACAGCAGGCTGGACCAGTGAGTGACTAACCCTGGTACCAGGTAGACAGCAGGCTGAACCAGTGAGTGACTAGCCCTGGTACCAGGTAGACAGCAGGCTGAATCAGTGAGTGACTAACCCTGATACCAGGTAGACAGCAGGCTGAACCAGTGAGTGACTAGCCCTGGTACCAGGTAGACAGCAGGCTGAACCAGTGAGTTACTAGCCCTGGTACCAGTTGCGCAGCAGGCTGAACCAGTGAGTGACTAGCCCTGGTACCAGTTGCGCAGCAGGCTGAACCAGTGAGTGACTAGCCCTGGTACCAGTTGCGCAGCAGGCTGAACCAGTGAGTGACGAGCCCTGGGTTCAGTTGCGCAGCAGGCTGAACCAGGAGCAGGGGGCGCGGCTCCAGCAGCACCGGGACACCCTGACGCGGCGCAACACGGAGGTGGGCGTGATGGAGCGCCGTGTGGCCGAGCTGCGGCAGCGGCTCTGGAAGAAGAAGGCAGCGCTGAACACCAAGGAGAGCCCGCCGGTACGCCCCCAGGACCCAACACAGAGCCTAACCCTATCCCATCTCACCTAACCCTAACCCTAAACCTAGTCCAGCTCACCTAACCCTAACCCTTACCCTAAAACATCTCACCTAACCCTAACCCTAAACCTAGTCCAGCTCACCTAACCCTAACCCTTACCCTAAAACATCTCACCTAACCCTAACCCTAAACCTAGTCCAGCTCACCTAACCCTAACCCTTACCCTAAAACATCTCACCTAATCCCAACCCTAACCCTATCCCATCTCACCTAACCCTAACCCTAAACCTAGTCCAGCTCACCTAACCCTAACCCTTACCCTAAAACATCTCACCTAACCCTAACCCTAAACCTAGTCCAGCTCACCTAACCCTAACCCTTACCCTAAAACATCTCACCTAACCCTAACCCTTACCCTTAAACATCTCACCTAACCCTAACCCTTACCCTTAAACATCTCACCTAATCCCAACCCTAACCCTAACACATCTCACCTAACCCTAACCCTTACCCTAAAACTTCTCACCTAATCCCAACCCTAACCCTAACCCATCTCACCTAACTCTAAACATCTGCCCGAACCCTAACCCATCTGCCCTAACCCTAACCCATCTGCCCTAACCCTAACCCATCTGCCCTCACCCTAACCCATCTCACCTAACCCTAACCCATCTAGCCTAACCCTAACCCATCTGCCCTAACCCTAACCCATCTGCCCTAACCCTAACACATCTGCCCTAACCCTAACCCATCTGCCCTAACCCTAACCCATTCATCTCCCCCAGCCCTAACCCATCTCCCCCAGCCCTAACCAAACATAAGAACACCTGTTTATCTTTATGTCCGTCCCCTGGTCCAGGTGTTGGACTGCCAGCCCCCCCAGCCCAGTGCTCCCTCCAGGGTGGCGGCCGTGGGGCCATACATCCAGTCCTGTGGCCCCCAGGGGCCCCCCGTACCCCAACGACAGGAGGTACTGGGGAAGACATCGTACCCGGAGGGTTACTCACCTGATCCAGCTCTGATACCCCCACCCCTACCCGCCAAGCCCTCCTCAGGTACACACACACCTGTAGCACCTGTAGAGACACCTGTACCAGCTGTAGACGGACATGTAACACCTGTAGAGACACCTGTACCACCTGTAGAGACACCTGTACCACCTGTAGAGACACCTGTACCACCTGTAGAGACACCTGTAGCACCTGTAGAGACACCTGTAGCACCTGTAGAGACACCTGTAGCACCTGTAGAGACACCTGTTGAACCTGTAGAGACACCTGTAGCAACTGTAGAGACACCTGTACCACCTGTAGGAACATCTGTAGGGACACTTGTAGAGACACCTGTAGAACCTGAAGAGACACCTGTAGCACCTGTGGAGAGTGATGTGGGGATGGTGATGTCAGGGTGTAGTGGTTATGATGTCAGGGAGGTATAGGACGATGATGTCAGGGTGTAGGGTTATGATGTCAGGGTGCAGGGTGATGATGTCAGGGTGCAGGGTGATGATGTCAGGGTGTAGGGTTATGATGTCAGGGTGTAGGGTGATGATGTCAGGGTGTAGTGGTGATGGTGTCAGGGTGTAGGGTGATGGTGTAGGGTGATGATGTCAGGGTGTAGGGTTATGATGTCAGGGTGTAGGGTGATGATGTCAGGGTGTAGTGGTGATGATGTCAGGGTGTAGTGGTGATGATGTCAGGGTTTAGGGTGATGGTGTAGGGTGATGATGTCAGGGTGTAGGGTTATGATGTCAGGGTGTAGGGTGATGATGTCAGGGTGTAGTGGTGATGGTGTCAGGGTGTAGTGTGATGATGTCAGGGTGTAGTGGTGATGATGTCAGGGTGTAGTGGTGATGATGTCAGGGTGTAGTGGTGATGGTGTCAGGGTGTAGTGGTGATGGTGTCAGGGTGTAGTGTGATGATGTCAGGGTGTAGTGGTGATGATGTCAGGGTGTAGTGGTGATGATGTCAGGGTGTAGTGGTGATGGTGTCAGGGTGTAGGGTTATGATGTCAGGGTGTAGGGTGATGATGTCAGGGTGTAGTGGTGATGGTGTCAGGGTGTAGTGGTGATGATGTCAGGGTGTAGGGTGATGGTGTAGGGTGATGATGTCAGGGTGTAGGGTTATGATGTCAGGGTGTAGTGGTGATGATGTCAGGGTGTAGTGTGATGATGTCAGGGTGTAGGGTTATGATGTCAGGGTGTAGTGGTGATGATGTCAGGGTGTAGTGGTGATGGTGTCAGGGTGTAGTGGTGATGATGTCCCACTCACCGGCTGCTACTCTGCTCTCCGCCCTGCAGGTTTCCAGACCGCACACTCCTCCACCCTCCCCCGCATGTCCGCCCAGCACCGCCACGACACAGGTGACCCAAACACACTCACTTCCTGTGGGCGTGTCCTACATAGGGGGTGTCTTCACAGCCATAGGGGCGTGTCCGAACTTGTTTGCGTGTGTTTTAACTCCACCCCTTTCTGTCGCACTTCTAGATGACTTTGATGTCCCGCCCCCTGTTCCATCTCGGACCACCGCAGACTCGCAGGTATAGGACCAGACCAGCTGTCAATCTAACCAACTTGAGCTTCATTAATTTGCCCTGCCTTGCCTTTGTGACCTGGGTATCCTGCTAACTAACGGTACCTCTCAGGCTAACCAGGTGGGTTTCCTTCCTCTCTCAGTTGAAGACGGCCCCCCCGGTGCCCAGTAAACCCAGACTCTTCACCCCGACCCCGACCCCCTACAGCCCCGGGACCGGCGCAGGCAGAACCCGGGGCCCGGCCAGCCAGTGCCACACCCTGCCCCTCCCCCACAAGCAGGACAAGACGCCGGCCGCGGCCGTGCGACCTTTCACCCCTGACCCGCCTCCAGCCATGCCCCCGCTGCTGCAGAAGCCCAAGACGGTGGCAACGTCGTCCATCTACTCCATGTACACGACCCACGCCTCGCACGCCAAGGCGGGGGGCGGGACCCTGCCCCGCGGCCCGGCCAGAGGTACCCCCAGCTGGTTCTACTAATACTAGTACTCAGACCAGAGGTACCCCCCCCCCCTGGTTCTACTAATACTAGTACTCAGGCCAGAGGTACCCCCAGCTGGTTCTACTAATACTAGTACTCAGACCAGAGGTACCCCCCCCCCCTGGTTCTACTAATACTAGTACTCAGGCCAGAGGTACCCCCCCCCTGGTTCTACTAATACTAGTACTCAGGCCAGAGGTACCCCCACCTGGTTCTACTAATACTAGTACTCAGGCCAGAGGTACCCCCACCTGGTTCTACTAATACTAGTACTCAGGCCAGAGGTACTCCCACCTGGTGCTCACAGTAGCTGTTAAATGATCAAATAGTACCGTTGGTTCTCATCACTATCTCATTGTTTATTAGTATTCTGATCCGTTACTACTGTTAGCCCATCCCATAATGTTACCGCCGAGAGAGAGCATTGTCTTCTGTAACTCAATGGTTGGGTCTCCTGTTGGCCAGGTCATGTGACTCTGTCTTTGTGTGCCCTCTGACCTCAGTGTACGGGAAGCCCCTCCTCCCGGCCAGCGGGGGGCAGCAGTCAGACAGCGGCGTCCATTTTGGATCGTGTCTATCCGACGGCGAGGAACCGGAGCTGCTGGGCGGAGCCTGCCCCTTCTCCACCTCCACCTCCTCCTCGACCGCCTCCACCTCCGTCACCCCCGCCGGCGAGGCTCCGGAGCCGGCGGAGCGCACCGCCCCCCGGCCCCTCAGCCCCACCAAGCTCCTCCCCTTCCTGTCCCAGCACCCCCACCGTAACCCTAGCGACGCCGACCTGGACGCGCTGCGGCGGCGGCTGCGCCTCGCCCCGCGGCCGCTGAAGAAGCGCTCCTCCATCACGGAGCCCGAGGGCCCCGGGGGGCCCAACATCCAGAAGCTGCTCTACCAGAAGACCACCCTGGCCGCCATGGAGACCGTGGAGCCGGTCTCCGCGGGGACCGCCTCGCGCGACGGCCTCCGCCCGGTGGGGGCGGAGAGCGAGGAGCGGCGAGGCGAGGGCCCGCCTCCTCTGCCCCCCCGCTCCCCCCTCCCTGACTCCTCCTCCTCCTCTCACGCCCTGCCGCCCCCCCTGGAGGAGGACGAGGGGGGAGAGGGGAGGGCACCCCCCACCCAGGACGAGTTCCCTCCCTACCCCCCGCCCCCTTACACCTGCAGGGGTCAGAAGAAGGAGGAGGAGCCTGAGGTCACCGCAGAGGCCACCCCGCCCCCGGTCAGTGCACGCACACACACGCGCGCACACACACACACACACACACACACACACACACACACACACACACACACACACACACACACACACACACACACACACACACACACACACACACACACACACACCTCTGTGTGCTGGTTGTGATCCAGATCCTCCCTGCAGGGTAAGAGGTCCAACCTGCGGCAGGCGGGTTCTGAACGGACCAACCACGGGATGAGGGTCCGCTTCAACCCGCTGGCCCTGCTGCTGGACTCCTCCCTGGAGGGGGAGTACGACCTGGTCCAGAGGGTCATCTACGACGTGAGGCCCCTCCTGCTCCCCTCCTACCTCCTCGACTCCCACCTCATTGTCTCCTAAGTGGTCATTACTGGCTCCTCAAGCGTAGAAGGCTTGGCGATGGTCGTCAATAATAATCACCTAGTGGCCACTTAATAGACTAGTGATGACTGACAGATGTGTGGTTGATTGACAAGTGTGTAGATGACTGACAGCTGGGTAGGTGGTTGAAAGGTGTGAAGGTGACTGATAGGTGGGCAGGTGATTGACAGGTGTGTAGATGATTGACAGGTGTGCAGGTGACTGACAGGTGTGCAGATTAATGATAGGTGTGTAGGTGATTGAGAGGTGTGCTGGTGACTGACAGGTGTGCAGATGATTGACAGTTGTGCAGATGATTGACAGGTGTGTAGATGATTGACAGTGGTGCAGGTGACTGACAGGTCTAGATGATTGACAGGTGTGTAGATGATTGACAGGTGTGTAGATGATGGACAGTGGTGCAGGTGACTGACAGGTGTGCAGGTGACTGACAGGTGTGCAGGTGACTGACAGGTGTCTCTGCAGGTGGAGGACCCCAGCCTCCCTAACGATGAGGGCATCACGGCGCTGCACAACGCCGTGTGCGCCGGACACGTGGAGATCGTCAAGTTCCTCGTCCAGTTCGGAGTCAACGTCAACGCCGCCGACAGCGACGGGTGGTCAGTACCACACGCAGACAGACAGGCTGAGAGACAGACACACACAGACAGGCTGAGAGACAGACACACAGACAGACTGAGAGACAGACACACACAGACAGACTGAGAGACAGACACACAGACAGACAGGCTGAGAGACAGACACACACAGACAGACAGGCTGAGAGACAGACACACAGACAGACAGGCTGAGAGACAGACACACAGACAGGCTGAGAGACAGAAAGACTGAGAGACAGACACGCGGACAGACAGGCTCAGAGACAGACACACAGACAGGCTGAGAGAAAGACACACAGACACGCGGACAGACAGACACACACAGACAGACAGGCTGAGAGACAGAGAGACAGGCTCAGAGACAGACACACAGACAGACAGGCTGAGAGACAGACACACACAGACAGGCTGAGAGACAGACACACACAGACAGACAGGGTGAGAGACGGACACACACAGACAGGCTGAGAGACAGACACACAGACAGGCTGAGAGACAGACACACACAGACAGACAGGCTGAGAGACAGACACACACAGACAGGCTGAGCGACAGACACACACAGACGGACAGGCTGAGAGACAGGCAGACAGACAGACTGAAAAACAGGCAGACAGGCAGACAGGCTGAGAGACAGAAAGACAGATGGGTAGACCGTTAAAGAAGATCCTCCTCTCTCTCATGTCTCTCCCTCCCTCTCTCCCTCTGCCTCATGTCTCTCTCTCCCCCCCTCCCCCCCCCCCCCCCCCCCCCCCCCCCCCCCCCCAGGACCCCGCTCCACTGCGCGGCCTCCTGTAACAACGTGCAGGTGTGTAAGTTCCTGGTGGAGTCGGGCGCCGCCGTGTTCGCCACCACCTCCAGCGACCAGCAGACCGCCGCCGACAAGTGTGAGGAGCTGGAGGACGGATACGCCCAGTGCTCCCAGTTCCTCTACGGTCAGTAGGTCCCAGTGGGCTGGTCCCCCTGGGCCCAGTGGACCCCAGGGCCCAGTAGGCTGGTCCCCCTGGTCCCAGTGGAGACCTGGTCCCAGTGGGCTGGTTCCCCTGGGCCCAGTGGACTCCTGGTCCCAGTAGACACCTGGTCCCAGTAGACACCTGGTCCCACATGGTCCCATATAGTGTATATGATCTAATGTTATTGCATATATAGTGTATATATAGTGTACATGATATTGTGTATGGATAGTGTATATTATATGGTGTGTATATAGTGTATATGATATTGTGTGTATATACAGTGTATATGATATAGTGTGTATACACAGTTTATATGATAAAGTGTATATGCCGTGTATATGATGTAGTGTATCTACTGTGTATTTATAGTGTACTCTATATACTGTGTATATGATGTAGTGTATCTATAGTGTACTCTACATGCTGTGTATATGATGCAGTGTATCTATAGTGTACTCTACATGCTGTGTATCTACAGTGTATCTATAGTGTACTCTACATGCTGTGTATCTACAGTGTATCTATAGTGTACTCTACATGCTGTGTGTCTACAGTGTATCTACAGTGTATCTACAGTGTACTCTACATGCTGTGTGTCTACAGTGTATCTATAGTGTACTCTACACGCTGTGTATCTACAGTGTATCTACAGTGTATCTACAGTGTACTCTACATGCTGTGTATCTACAGTGTATCTACAGTGTACTCTACATGCTGTGTATCTACAGTGTATCTATAGTGTACTCTACACGCTGTGTATCTACAGTGTATCTACAGTGTACTCTACATGCTGTGTATCTACAGTGTATCTATAGTGTACTCTACACGCTGTGTATCTACAGTGTATCTACAGTGTATCTATAGTGTACTCTACATGCTGTGTATCTACAGTGTATCTACAGTGTACTCTACATGCTGTGTATCTACAGTGTATCTACAGTGTACTCTACATGCTGTGTATCTACAGTGTATCTATAGTGTACTCTACACGCTGTGTATCTACAGTGTATCTACAGTGTATCTACATGCTGTGTATCTACAGTGTATCTATAGTGTACTCTACACGCTGTGTATCTACAGTGTATCTACAGTGTATCTACAGTGTATCTATAGTGTACTCTACATGCTGTGTATCTACAGTGTACTCTACATGCTGTGTATCTACAGTGTATCTACAGTGTACTCTACATGCTGTGTATCTACAGTGTATCTATAGTGTACTCTACATGCTGTGTATCTACAGTGTACTCTACATGCTGTGTATCTACAGTGTATCTATAGTGTACTCTACATGCTGTGTATCTAAAGTGTATCTACAGTGTACTCTACACGCTGTGTATCTACAGTGTATCTACAGTGTATCTATAGTGTACTCTACATGCTGTGTATCTACAGTGTATCTATAGTGTACTCTACATGCTGTGTATCTACAGTGTATCTATAGTGTACTCTACACGCTGTGTATCTACAGTGTATCTATAGTGTACTCTACATGCTGTGTATCTACAGTGTATCTATAGTGTACTCTACATGCTGTGTGTCCAGGGGTCCAGGAGAAGATGGGGGTGATGAACCGGGGCGCGGTGTACCCCCTCTGGGACTACGAGGCGCAGCAGGAGGACGAGCTCAGCCTGCAGGAGGGCGACGGGCTGCTGGTGCTGAGCAGGGAGGAGGGCTGGTGGTGGGCACGCAGCGGGGGCCGCCAGGGCTACGTGGCCCGCAACCTGCTGGGGGTAGGACACACACACACACACAGACACACGCACACACACACACACAGACACAGAGATACACGCACACACACACACACATAGACACACGCACACACACACATAGACACACACAGACACAGAGACACAGAGACACACACACACACATAGACACACGCACACACACACATAGACACACGCACACACACAGACACAGAGACACACGCACACACACACACATAGACACACGCACACACACACATAGACACACGCACACACAAATAGACACACGCACAGACACACATAGACACACGCTCACACACACACACACACACATAGACACCCACACATAGACACAGACACAGACACACACATAGACACACGCACACACAGACACACACACAGACACAGACACACACACAGACACACACACAGACACACACACAGACACACACACACACGCACATAGACACACGCACTGACAAGCACGTAGACACATGCACAGACACACAATCACACAAAATTACACACGCACACAATCACACGCACACACACACACACTCACAAGCACACACAAGCACACAGACACACGCATACACACACACACAAGTGCTGTACGAATACACACACATACAGTAGAGATCTTAAACAAAGTTTAATATCTCACTCTGTCCCCCCATCTTCCCCTCTCTCTGCCTCTCTCTCTCCCTCCTTCCCTCAGCTCTATGCGAGGATTAAGCCCCGCCAGAGGACCTTGGCTTAACTCACCTGGTCTTCCTGGTCCAGCCTGGTGTCACCTAGACCAGCCTGGTCCCACCAGGTCTAACTGTCCTCACCTGGTCTGACTGGGCCCTGTGTTGGATCCAACTGAACAAGCAGTGTGGCCTCACTGTAGCACTGATAAAAGCACAACAACCATCCTAAAGACTTTAACCTTAAAAGCACATTTCCTGTAGAGCAGACAGTGACAGAACAATCAACCATCTCAAAGACTTTTACCTTGAAAGCAGATTTCCTGTTGAGCAGGAAACCGTGAAACAGAAAAGTCCACTACTTAATTAGTTTCCAAACAGACAAAAAGCCGTAGGGTCCCCTCATACACTGCTGCCTGCTATTGGTCCATAGACCACATGATTGACTGCTATTGGTTCACAAGACCACGTGATTGACTGCTATTGGTTCACAAGACCCAGTGATCCTCCTCTTTCCTAGTCTCCGTTTGGGCGCCCACCAGGGTTTGGTTTGAGCTAGATCGGGCCGTTCCATCAGAGGAGGGGAGAGGGGTGGAAACCAGAGCAGGTCCGTGTGTTTCTTACCTCTCAGTGAATGTAGAATGCAGGCAAAATATTAGTGCAGTGATTTGCTTCCATACACGCATGGGTTAGCCAACAGCACCCAAAATATACACATTGGACCAATCAGTGCCTGAAGAGCTGAGCCCACCTATCAGAGAGGGCCGCCTCGGTGGAATGTATTCTGGTCCTGCTGACTCCGCCCACCTGTGCCCTGGAGGCGGAGTCCGGTTCTGTATGATAAGGCCGCGTCCCACGTGTCCTTCACTTGCTCCCTCAGTCCCTACTCCCTAGGTGGTGAACACTTTGTAGGCCACTATTTAGGAAACAAGGATAGGAGGGTTTATGCTCTGGGAATCCATTTGCGTCCTGTGTATTGGTCGCATAAACAGAGCGACAGTGATGTGGCGTAAATGGCATAAATAATTCATAAATACAGAAAAAAATGCTATGCATCATGGGATATCATGGGCATCAAATAAATAGTATTATTTTTATACAGTGCATTGTGGGTTTAAGGAGGGCACTATTGGGAACAAAATATGTGCTTCTAAATGTCAGACAACACTACACAATGGTGGCACTCTAAATAGTGCACTAATAGTCGACAAATTCGAAAACAGCCCTAGTTCCTCTTTAATCTGTACTCCGATTGGACGATAGTTTGTCTTTATTCTTTACTTTGATGTTTTTAACTGTCGCTGATCCTGGCTGCCTGTGATTGCTCTACTGTGAACTTTTGACCTTCTGTATGCGACCTCTGACCTGCTATATGTGTGGCTCTGAACATGAATGTTGAATTTCCCTCCTTAATCAAAGCACATGCTAACATCACTGTTAGCACGCAACCAGCTAGCTGTAGCTGAACAGTCTGTACAGCGCCGGCGGGCAGAAAGCTGATATTAAAAGAAAGTGGTGCGCCAAGCTTTGTCTTTTTTAAACTGATTTTCCTAAGTACCACAGGTGTTACTCCCTCAACCTTTCACTCTTGAACACCATGAGGCGACCCCAGAGCACCCGGTGGATTATTCAGAATTAACGTTTTAGAATGATTTAGATTATCTGCTGCTAGTTCTGAAACCATCCAGATGACCCCCGAAGACCACCACCCAAATACACCACACCCCAACCAAATACCCTACACCAAAACACGGGATGTCATTTCCGAGACGTGATTTCATTACCGATGTCATCAAAGCTAGGGTAGGCATTTGGAAAACCAGCCAGAGTTAGCGCAATTTTGAAAGTCACTGATAAAGTTCATGCTTCCTAACGGATTTTCTTTTGGGCCAAAATAAATGATTGGAGGGGATTAATACATCCCTGCTACAGCCACATAAACCAGATGATTCCCTTTTTTAACAGAGCATGTGATTTAATGGATTTATTTTGGGCCCAAAATTAATTTCAAGTAATGGGATAAAAATACGTGTAAAATAAATTGCCTAGCTTACCTTCAACAAGACGTGATGTCATTAACGAGGCTCAATGTAATTAACGAGAAGTCATGCCATTAACCAGCATGCAATGTTTTCACTTGACTGATGTTGTTAGTCCATGGGAATAAGGAGGCAGCACAATGTACAGTAACATGTTTAATAGTTTGGAGCAAGCTAACGGTGCATTCCCACATGCCAGCACAGTTATGCTAACATTGGTCCGTGACAAGGTTAAGCCCCCCGCAAAGTTCTTTTTTGAGGGATGAACAAGAATTAAACCGAACCTCATCTTTATAAATACAGCATATAGAAGACTTCTGTTAAAAGTTAAATCTGTCAAAACGCTGAATCCGTTTTGGATTCAAGACAAGTCAATCACTTACAGTATTACAGCAAATATCATCACTGAACACCAAGGTTGCTGGTTTGGCTCTGGTGTCTATGGTTAGCCTCCGTTCCTAGGCAACCTGGAGGCTAGCGATCGAGAGCATGCTGTGGTCGAGGCAGATGCGTAGTACTCTCCACAAACGATGGGAAATACATTCACATATTCAGCTCACTGAATCGGAGGACTGTAAAAACGATGTCCTAGCTACTAGCAAGCTAGCTACAAGCTAACTGGCCAATAGCTTATTAGCTGCAAGTTAATTGGCTAAAATCCACTAGCAGGAGGGAACATGCAGGGGAGCACAACATGTGGTGACCCTTAGTGGGCGGAGTTCTACAAAACAAACCACCTGACGCGCTTTTATGTTGAAAAACACAGCAAACAAACCAACCAAAACCGCTCTGGAAATCCACCCTGACATCCTTGGTCCATAGTAATATCCAGTATCACAAGACTAGTACTCTAGACTAGTAGTACTATAGTTATCGCCATGTCTCTTTAGTATTAATATCTGGTCCTTCGAGTAATATTAGCATTGAAAAACCCCTGCTGTTGCCATGGCATGGCAATCAAGGAGAGAGAGAGAGAGAGAGAGCGAGAGAGAGAGAGAGAGAGAGAGAGAGAGAGAGAGAGAGAGAGAGAGAGAGAGAGAGAGAGAGAGAGAGAGAGAGAGAGAGAGAGAGAGAGAGAGAGAGAGAGAGCGCGAGCGCGTCCCAACAGCTAAGCCAGGTCAGAGTTCACTGGAGAGGTGATGGCGGATGGGGGCGGGGTTTGCGGGTAGCGTCGGTGTTGGGGTGACCCTCCCCCTCAGCGTCGTGCCTATGAGGTCGCTGGTTCTGGTTCTGGTCTAGGTTGTTGGAGGCGGGAAGCAGCCGGGTCACGTGACCGATGCCCTTAGCCACGCCCTCTCTGAAGAGCAGCTTGGCTCCCAGCCGCAGGTACTCGGCGTGCTTGATGAAGCGGAACCGAACCACCGCCCGCTCCCCCGTACGCAGCTCCTCCTAGTGGACGAACAGGGAATAAACAAGAGATAGAACCCATGACGTAGAAAACAGACTATACTAACATCCAGAGATGTTTGGTGGTGAGGTTATGCTGACACATCATTGCTAACAAGCTAGTGGGGACCTACCTTCCCCTGCATGCAGAGCACGGTGGCGGTCTGTCGGACGTTGCCCACGTGCACGGTGACTTGGGACCCCCGGCGGAAGGTCTTGGCGTGGAAGAGGAGCACGATGGACGCCTCAAACTGACAGCAGATGGTCGGGTTCACCCTGGGACTCACCATCACCATGCCCTGGAAACAGATCACCATGACAACACCATCACCATGCCCCGGAAACACATCACCATGACAACACCATCACCATGCCCTGGAAACACATCACAATGACGTCACTATCGCCATGACGTCACTATCGCCATGACGTCACCATCACCATGCCCTGGAAACACATCACCATGACGTCACCATCACCATGACTTCACTATCGCCATGACGTCACCATCACCATGCCCTGGAAACACATCACCATGACGTCACCATCCCCATGCCCTGGAAACACATCACCATGACGTCACCATGACATCACCACCATGACATCACCACCCCCATGCCCTGGAAACACATCACCATGACATCACCACCATGACATCACCATGACATCACCACCATGACCCCACCACCTTGACGTCACCATCACAATGTCACATCACCACGCCCTATAAACATATCACCATGACATCACCGTGACGTCGCTACCATGACGTCCCCATCACCATGCCCTAGAAACACATCACCTTGAAGTGTTAGAGGTTAGATAAACCAGTATTAGAAGTTAAGAGTAAAGCCTTGTTCATACTACCTCGACAGACGACGGATTTCATTGACTTTGCATGGAGCGCCCCATGTCAAAAAGATAGAAATGTTCAACTTTCCAGGCAGCGACGGATCCGTCGGCGGATCAGACTGCGTTATGCAAATATACGCAAGGCCACTGTCCAATGAAATCGCCTTTGCAATACAACCCGGAAGAAGCCATGGATACGTCAAAAAGACGCATGTAGTGTGAACAAGGCCTAAGTGGTTAAATGTTAGAGGTTATGGGTTATAAATTAGGGCTAAGAGGTTATGGGTAACAAGTTAGAGGTTAGGGGTGAGGGGTCAGAGGTCAGAGGTTAGGGCCTGACCTTGCGTAGCAGCGAGCGGTCGAAGTTGCCCAGGGCCAGCGTGGCGGCCTGGCCGGCCCGCAGCAGGCGACACCCGGAGCGGTTCCTCTGGATGCTGCCCACCCGCAGCCGCAGGAAACCCCCCGCGTCCGTAGGGCCCACCAGGAGGCGCTCGCCCTCCCGGCACACCCCGCTGCACGCACGCACACACACACACACACACACACACACACACACACACACACACACACACAGACACACACACACACACACACACACAGACACACACGAACACACACACACACATACACACACACACACACACACACACACACACACACACACACACACACACACACACACAGACGCGCGCAAACACGCACACGCGCACGCACATCACTAATCATGGCCTGCTACACACACACATAACTAATCCCGCCCCGCTACACACACACACACATCACTAATCGCACCCCGCTACACACACACAAACATCAATCCCTATTACATCACCCTTCACCCACACACACATCAGAAACACTGACCTGTACAGAGTGCCCCCCACCACGGTCCCAACATCAGGAACAGAGTAGATCTCGTCCACCTGAAGAGCAACACATTAAAGACCCACACACACACACACACACACACACGCATACACACACATGCGTGTGTGTTTGGCGTGCGTATGTGAGTGCATGAATGTGTGCGTATGAATGTTTGAGTGTGTGTGTGAGTGTGTCTGTGCGAGTGTGTGTGTGTCAGTGTGAGTTGGTGTGTGTGTCTGTGTGAGTGTGTGTGTGTGTGTGTGTGTGTGTGTGTGTGTGTGTGTGTGTGTGAATGTGTAAGTGTTTGTGTGTGTGTGTGTGTGTGTGTGTGTGTGTGCGTGCGTGCGTGCGTGCGTGCGTGCGTGCGTGCGTGTGTGTGTGTGTGTGTGTGTGTGTGTGAGAATGTGAGTGTATGAGTGAGTGCGTGTGTGAGTTTGTGTGTGTGTGTGTGTGTGTGTGTGTGTGCGTACCTGGAACTCGGTGGGCTGCTCCATGAGCTCCTCCTGCTCCTGGCTGCTGCTCAGAGGAGGGAGGATGTTGAGGAACTCCTGGAGGAGTTTCAGCCCCTCCCCCCCCACACTGGAGACCAGGAGGATGGGGGTGATGCTACACACACACATTCACACACACATTCCCAGGTTATCCCAGAGTTTGTAGTACTGTATATATTCAGACTCTTCCCAGTATATTTTCCCAGTGTTCCCAGTATGTGTTCCCAGTATGTGTTTCTACTGTCCAGAGTATGTGCTCCCAGTGTTCCCAGTCTCCTGATATGTGTTCCCATTGTTCCCAATATGTGTTCCCAGTGTTCCCAGTAAGTGTTCCCAGTGTTCCCAATATGTGTTCCCAGAAAGTGTTCCCAGTGTTCCCGGTAAGTTTTCCCAGTGTTCCCAGTACCTGGTGGACTGTGTGAACTGCTGTGCGGCGGTGACGGCGTCGTCGGGCCCGGTCACGAGGAAGGGCACCTTGTTGCAGCCCGGCTGCTTCAGGACGCGCTCCAGCTGCCTCAGGGTGCGCTCCACCGTGGAGCGCGAGCACAGGTCCACCTTGCTCAGCACCAGGAAGATGGGCACCTTGAGGGCCAGGGCCAGGCCCAGGTGCTCCCGGGTGGTCCCAGCTAGCAGCAGGGGGGCGGGGGGGGGGGGGCTACGGTTAGTCTGGGTTCCGCTCAGCACTCACTCTTCTCAGACGCGGACGTGAACACATGGGGCTGACGTTATCGTGAAGGTTGTTTCCACAGCAGACCTCTGGCGTTTCTTTAAGTGTCTCAAAGTTGAAAAGTTCAAAGTTCAAAGTCTTTATTGTCAATTCCAAAATACAAGACAGATAGGGAAATAGAAAATGCGTTTGTCTCTGACCCACGGTGCAATAATTAAAAAAGCCTACAATTATTAGGTAGAAATTAAATAAAATAAGTAATATTTACAATAAACCATTTCTAAATAGTGAATAATAATTCGGAAAAGTGCACGTGTCTCATGAGGACGCCTGCGTGCCACACTGGGCCAAACCAGATGGAACCACGGCTTTGGAAAGTAGTTCAAGAGATCATTCATCCCCATGATCCACTTACACCAGACTGGGACCCTAGCGTTACGCAGCTCAGGGGCCCGGGGCCACAGCGGGGCCCGGGGGAAGCAGACAGAGCTCACACAGACAGACAGACAGTCACACAGACAGACAAACAGTCAGACAGACAGAGAGTCTGTCAGACAGACAAGACAGTCACACAGATAGACAGACAGTCAGAGAGAGAGACAGTCTGTCAGACAGTCAGACAGGCAGGCAGAGAGACAGACCTATGCCGGTGTTGGCGCTGACCACCAGCATGGCGAAGTCGGGTCCGTAGCTGAGCAGGCCGAAGATGGTGGTCTTCAGGTACTTGTGGTGGCCCGCCAGGTCCATGAAGGTGATCATCTTAGACGAGTTCTCACAGATCTCCTCTGCCGTGCGCGAATCACTGTAGTTCACCACCTACGCACACAAACATTGTAGGTCTGATTTAATAGATATATACTAGTGTTATTAATGGTGCCTAAGGCAAGTTTTAATATATATACTAATATTATTAAAGGTGCTCTAGGTACGATTTTATATATGAATTAGTATAGTTAAAGGTTCTGTAGGTACGATTTAACATAGACTAGTATTATTAAAGGTGCTGTATGTTCGATTTAATATATTAACTAATATTATTAAAGGTGCTTTAGTTTAGATTTAATATATACTAGTATTATTATAGGTGCTACAGATAATGTTCTAAGAGCTATAATTGATTTGTATTTTGTTAGTATTGGCCAAGCTTTCAGCAATTAGCGAGTGAAATGCTGCAGCATGACTTGCAACCCTTCTCAGTGTGCGAGGGAAAGGGTGTTTTCATCGGGTGTCTATTTCTAAATCTTGCTGCTGTCTCTCGATATGACTCTCTCTAACAGCAGCTTAAAAGACCTTAGGGAGAAACTCTCTCTCACAGCAGCTTTAATATACTTTAGGGAGCATCTCTCTCTTACAGAAGCTTTAAAATACTTTGGGGAGCAACTATCCCTTACAGATTAAGTGTGATCTGACGAAGTGTGATCTGATTAAGTGTGATCTGATTAATTGTGTTCTTATTAAGTGTGCTCTGATTAAGTGTGATCTGACTAAGTGTGCTCTGATTCAGTGTGATCTGGTTAAGTGTGCTCTGACTGAGTGTGAGGTGAACAGGTGTGCTCTGGTTCAGTGTGAGGTGAACAGGTGTGCTCTGGTTCAGTGTGAGGTGAACAGGTGTGCTCTGGTTCAGTGTGAGGTGAACAGGTGTGCTCTGGTTCAGTGTGAGGTGACCAGGTGTGCTCTGGTTCAGTGTGAGGTGAACAGGTGTGCTCTGGTTCAGTGTGAGGTGAACAGGTGTGCTCTGGTTCAGTGTGAGGTGAACAGGTGTGCTCTGGTTCAGTGTGAGGTGACCAGGTGTGCTCTGGTTCAGTGTGAGGTGAACAGGTGTGCTCTGGTTCAGTGTGAGGTGAACAGGTGTGGTCTGGTTCAGTGTGAGGTGAACAGGTGTGCTCTGTGAACAGGTGTGCTCTGGTTCAGTGTGAGGTGACCAGGTGTGGTCTGGTTCAGTGTGAGGTGACCAGGTTTGCTCTGGTTCAGTGTGAGGTGAGCACCTCTCCCTTGCTGTTGAAGCCCAGGATCTCAAAGCTGATGCTGGAGGTGCGCCCCGTCTGGATCTCGTGGAGGTGTCTGAAGAGGTTGAGGCGAGCGCGGCCACGCCCGTTGTCCAGCTCCCCCTGGGTCAGGACCCCCAGCAGGGTGGACTTCCCAGAGTCCACGTTTCCCAGGACCGCCACCCGCAGGTCCAGGAACTGGCCCCCCCAGACAGAGACGACACAGCAAGGAATACTACGTCAAATACTGCAGGAGTACGACACACAATACACTACATAACTACTATATATACTACATTACTACTATACGTACACTACATTACTACTATAGATATATTAAATAACTACTATATATACTACATTACTACTATATATACTAGTAATTACTATATACATTACTACTATATATATTACATAACTACTATATACTGTATACTACATTACTACTATATACATAATTACTACCATATATACATTACTACTATATGCACTAATTACTATCATATATATTACATTACTTCTATATACACTAATTACTATAATATATACTACGTTACTAATAAACATACTACATTATAACTATATACATTACATTACTACTTTATATACTACATCATTACAATATATACACGCTAGATGGATGATGATAGATGATGGATGATGTTAGATGATGGATGATGATGGCTGGATGATGAGGGATGGATGATGATGATGGATGATGTTAGATGATGGATGATGATGGCTGGATGATGAGGGATGGATGATGAGGGATGGATGATGAGGGATGGATGATGATGATGGATGATGAGGGATGGATGATGATAGATGATGGATGATGATGGCTGGATGATGAGGGATGGATGATGAGGGATGGATGATGAGGGATGGATGATGAGGGATGGATGATGAGGGATGGATGATGAGGGATGGATGATGAGGGATGGATGATGTTAGATGATGGATGATGATGGCTGGATGATGAGGGATGGATGATGATGATGGATGATGAGGGATGGATGATGATGATGGATGATGATGGATGATGATAGATGATGGATGTTGATAGATGATGGATGATGATGGCTGGATGATGACGGATGGATGATTGAGGTCACCTGTTGGTCATCTGGAACCTTCCGCACCAGAACCTCAGTGATCTTTCTGGACTTCCGGTCTGAGTTGTACTCCACCTCCCTCTCTCTGAGGACGGTTATATCTGCTCCAACCCTGGGGAGTACACAGTCAGCACTTCTACTACTATAGTACTACTACTACTAGTACCACTACTGCTACTACTACTACTAGTAGTACTACTTATACTACTATAACACTACTACAACTATCATACTGCTGCTACTGACACTGCTACTGCTACTACTACAACCAGCACTACTACTACTAGTACTACTTATACTACTAAAATACTACAACTTCTATCATAATACTAATACTACTAGTACTACTACTATATTACTACTACTAGTACTACTACTAGCATGTACTTCTCTGCTAACCTCTGCAGGGTTTGTAGTGTAATACTACCTCTAGTACTACTACTAGTATGTACTTCTCTGCCATCCTCTGCAGGGTGTGTAGTGTAACACAACCTTTAGTACTCCTAGTATCACTACCGGTACTACTACTGGTACGTACTTCTCGGCCATCCTCTGCAGGGTGTGTAGTGTAACACAACCTATACTGTAGTACTCCTAGTATTACTACTAGTACTACTACTGGTACTACTACTGGTACGTACTTCTCGGCCATCCTCTGCAGGGTGTGTAGCGAGGCCTTCATGTCCTCCTGGCTGAGGCCCACCAGCATGCCGTTGTCCTCCACCCCGATCTGGTACACCGCCTCGCCCCCGCCCTCCTGCAGCCGCCACTTCAGCTGCGTGGCCAGGTGCTCGAAGCGCTGCGGCGTCGGGGACACCAGCTTCAGCTGGAAACACAGAGTCAGTGGCCAGCCCTCACCGTCTAACCCCAGCTGTCATACCCCTACCGCCTATTCCATAGTGTTGTCCGTCCGATTCTACCTTCTATCCACTACAGTCCACAGCCTAACCACCACTGTCTAACCCCAACTGCCGTACCCCTACCGCCTATTCCATAGTGTTGTCCATCCCATCCTACCTTCTATCCCCTACTGTCTAGTGTCTAGCCCATACAGTCCACTGTTCAACCACCACTTTCGAACCCCTACTGGCGAACTCCTACTGTCAGTGTCTAGCCCCTACGGTCTGCGGTCTATCCTACTGTCTACTCCCTTCTGTCTACTGTCCTTCCCCTACTGTCTGCTGTCTAGTGTATCGTACAGACTATCTTCCTAATTTACAACAGCTCAACTTAGTTTTACTTGACCCATACTTACTCCTTAATGACCTGTCTATGGACTGTCAAACCCCTACCTGATCCTTAATGACCTGTCTCTGTACTGTCTAACCCCTCCCTGCTCCTTAATAACCTGTCTCTGTACTGTCTAACCCCTCCCTGCTCCTTAATAACCTGTCTCTGTACTGTCTAACCCCTCCCTGCTCCTTAATAACCTGTCTCTGTACTGTCTAACCCCTCCCTGCTCCTTAATAACCTGTCTCTGTACTGTCAAACCCCTACCTGCTCCTTAATGACCTGTCTCTGTACTGTCTAACCCCTCCCTGCTCCTTAATAACCTGTCTCTGTACTGTCTAACCCCTACCTGCTCCTTAATGACCTGTCTCTGTACTGTCTAACCCCTCCCTGCTCCTTAATGACCTGTCTCTGTACTGTCTAACCCCTCCCTGCTCCTTAATAACCTGTCTCTGTACTGTCAAACCCCTCCCTGCTCCTTAATAACCTGTCTCTGTACTGTCTAACCCCTACCTGCTCCTTAATGACCTGTCTCTGTACTGTCTAACCCCTACCTGCTCCTTAATGACCTGTCTCTGTACTGTCTAACCCCTCCCTGCTCCTTGGTGACGCATCTGTCTCTCTCTACTGTCTAACACAAACCACGGTGTACATTTTAGGCAACAATAATAATAACAATACCTACCTTATATTCAATGTTTCCTTCTTCTGCCTGCAAATACATAAACAGAATGACAGATCATAGGTAGATATAGATAGATAGATAGATAGATAGATAGATAGATAGATAGATAGATAGATAGATAGATAGATAGATAGATAGATAGATAGATAGATAGATAGATAGATAGATAGATAGATAGATAGATAGATAGATAGAAAGAACGATAGAGTGATATAAAGATATACTGTGTGAAGGAATTAGGAAAGTGAGAGGGAGAAAGGGTATAATCAATTATTATTAGGCACACAGCTCGCTCTGGCCTATTTACATCTCGCTCCACAGTCACGATGGATCGTCAACACAGGATGACCCGAAATAGAGAGAGATGCGTTTTGGCTAATGTTCCGTCAGCTATCAGCTCGTACCTCCGGAGGTAAATACGGCGGTGGGGATTTGTTGCTCCGGCTCTTCCTACTCTTCCTTCTGCGGCCTCGTTTGCCTTTTCTGCTCCGCGACTTCTTGGATATCTTCCCTCCGTTACCGGAGCTGGAGCCGTTCATCCTCTGCCCGGCATATACGGGACAGCTTTCCGACGACCGGACATCCATCGATGCGTGTGGGAGGATTCAAAGCTCCTGTTTTACGGATAATAGGCAAAATGAAAGCCCCATTGTTTATATGGTAACATAAACCATAATATTATGTATCCGTGAGACTGGAGGCGCGCAGACTGCGGTACCGCGCGAATGCGACAGCGCGTCGTGCGTGCGGTACCAAGCGCATTGCTCAGTGCCTAAACTAAACTAAACCAAGCATCTCTCTAACCAAACTCCTGTATTAACCATCTCTTAACTAACACATACAACCTCAACTTAACCATCTCGAAAATAACCTTAACTTAAACCTATCTAACATAACTTAAACTTAACAATCCCTAACATCACCTAAACTAAACATCACTAACATCACCTAGACTAAACATCTCTACAAATGCTTATTTACAACGTATTGCTAATATGCTGTGTGAATTCACAAAATAAACAATTTAGTCATTTGTTTAATATTTTATTGTTTTCCTCCGTTTGTAAAAAAAAAAAAAGATATATTATTATTATTATTATTATTATTATCATCGCCTTTTTATGTTTTCCCTTATTAATTGATCTATTAATTTGTCGTATTTCTACGTCAGTGTGCAGTGACGTTACCGCCGGCAGGGTCACGTGTCTTGGGCTGAATCAGCTGACGATCCCGGGACTTCCGGTCCGATGTTTTTAAGCTGAAATTTGGCGTATGTTTTTGTACTCCGCGTCTGAATAAAAGTGAAAGACAAGTGAAAAAACCCGTAAAAAGTGTGTCATCTGTCCTAGGTCGCAGTTGGACGCAGACCACACAGTGAATGCTCGTCAACCGGGAAACTAATGCAGAGTAGGAGCAGAGAAGCGCTTTAAATTCTACTTCCCTCTCGTCTCCTCGACGGGTAGTAAACTGTTTATAAACAATGACCACTTCGGACAGCGAGGAGGACTCGTACGACGAGAGGAGCGCACTGATGTCGTCCGAGACGCCACCGGTTCCGTCTTACCAGCCTGAACAGTCTGACCCGGATCCGAGCGCCCAGGTGTGTGTGTGTGTGTGGGTGTGTGTGTGTGTGCGTGTGTCTGTGTGTGTGTGTGTGTGTGTGTGTGTGTGTGTGTGTGTGTGTGTGTGTGTGTGTGTGTGTGTGTGTGTGTGTGTGTGTGTGTGTGTGTGTGTGTGTGTGTGTGTGTGTGTGTGTGTGTTGTTGAGGTCGAACTGAGGTCTCGTTCAGTAAACAGTCTGTCATGATGTTCAGTACTAAGCTGTACTACCTGTCGGTCTCATATAGTTCAGTTACCTGTCTGTCTGTCTGTCATAATGTTTACTAACCTGTCTGTATTTCTGTCATGATGTTTACTTACCGGTCTGTCATAAGCTTTACTAACCTGTCTCTCTTTCTCTCAAGATGTTTAGTAACCTGTCTGTCTGTGGCGATGTTAAATTACCTGTCTGTGTCTGTGTATCTGTCTGCAGGGGCCCGTGTTGCGGAGGGCGAAGAGTTCGGAGCGAGGGCCGGGACCAGAGCCGGAGCTAGACGAGGAGGAGGAGCTAACTCTGAAGTACGGCGCCAAGCATGTGATCATGCTGTTCATCCCAGTCACCCTGTGCATGGTGGTCGTCGTAGCAACCATCAAGTCCATCGGCTTCTACACGGAGAAGACTAACCAGAGACTGTAAGTCTGTGTGTCTGTGTCAGTCTGTCTGTCTGTCCGTCTCTCTCTCTCTGTGTCTCTCTCTCATGTGTATAATGTGTGTGTGGGTAGGATCTACACCCCCTTCTCAGAGGACGAGGTCTCAGTTGGGCGGAGGCTTCTCAATTCCTTCCTGAATTCCATCGTCATGATCAGTGTCATCGTGGTCATGACGATATTCCTGGTGATGCTCTATAAGTACCGCTGTTACAAGGTGAGCTCACGTTTACGTTTTAATATATAATATATACATTATATATGTTGATGTGTATTACAAGTGTGTTGATGTGTATTACTTGTGTGTATTTATTTGTGTTCCTGTGTGTTGCAGTTTATCCACGGCTGGCTTATACTCTCATCCCTTATGTTGCTCTTCTGGTTCAGTTACCTTTACCTGGGGTGAGTTTTCTTTACCTGGGGTGAGTTACTTTTAGAGTGAGTTACCTTTACCCGGGGTGAGTTATCTTTACCTGGGGTGAGTTATCTTTACCTGAGGTGAATTATCTTTACCTGGGGTGAGTTATCTTTACCTGAGGTGAGTTATCTTTACCTGGGGTGAGTTATCTTTACCCGGGGTGAGTTGGCTTTACCTGGGGTGAGTTATCTTTACCTGGGGTGAGTTATCTTTACCTGGGGTGAGTTACTTTTAGAGTGAGTTATCTTTACCCGGGGTGAGTTGCCTGTACCCGGGGTGAGTTGCCCGTACCCGGGGTGAGTTGCCTGTACCCGGGGTGAGTTGCCCGTACCCGGGGTGAGTTGCCTGTATCTGAGTCTCTGTGTCTCTCTGTCTCCTCTGTCAGGGAGCTGTTCAAGAACTATAACTTGGCGATGGACTTCCCCACGGTGGGGGTCCTGATCTGGAACTTCGGGGCGGTGGGGATGATCTGCATCCACTGGAAGGGCCCCCTGCAGCTGCAGCAGGCCTACCTCATCATCATCAGCGCCCTCATGGCCCTCGTCTTCATCAAGTACCTCCCAGAGTGGTCCACCTGGGTCATCCTCGGGGCCATCTCCATCTACGGTGCCTAGCAGCCGGGCAACTAGCGCCCTCACATAGCAACCAGCACCAACACCTAGCAACCAGCACCATCACTTAGCAACCAGCACCTAGCAATCAGCACCATCAGCTAACAACCAGCGCCCTCACATAGCAACCAGCACCACCACCTAGCAACAAACACCATCACCTAGCAACCAGCACCATCAGCTAACAACCAGCGCCCTCACATAGCAACCAGCACCATCACCTAGCAACCAGCACCATCAGCTAACAACTAGCGCCCTCACATAGCAACCAGCACCATCACCTAGCAACCAGCACCATCACCTAGCAACCAGCATAAACAGCTATCAACCAGCACCCTCACTTAGCAACCAGCACCCTATGTCCTAACCCTAGTGTTGTGTTCCAGACCTGGTGGCCGTGCTGTCCCCTAAGGGGCCCCTGAGGATGCTGGTGGAGACAGCCCAGGAGAGGAATGAACCCATCTTCCCTGCTCTCATCTACTCCTGTCAGTCCCCTTCACACACACACATTACAATTATACCAAATTATAAAATATTATTATAGTACAATAATTTAATCATTTGGTATAATAATATGATTTATAATTATAATTATATATATATAATTATAATATAGTAATATTATAGTGCTGTGTGTGTGCACACGCATATGTGGCTTTGTGTGTGTGCGTGTGTTTGCCGCTGTGTGTTTGTGTGTTTTCCTGTGTGTGTGTGTGAGTGTATGCATGTGTTTGCCTGTGGGCGTGCGAGCGCATATGTGTGTTTTTGTGTGTGTCTGTGTGCATGGTATTCATTAGTGTGATGTTTGTCTCTGCAGCCGGCATGGCGTGGATGGTAGGGATGGCCAACCCTGCAGAAGGGGAAAGACAGCAGTCAGGTAGGACACGCACACACACACTGGCACACACAGCCACGCACTCTGATACACACGCACACATTGCCATACACACACACACACTCTCATATACACACACTCACTCTCTCACTTAGTAAGAGCCAGCCCCTTCTGTGAGCCAATCCGGGCCATGAGTCCAGAACTAGGCAGTATCTCTTTAACCTGCGGAAGATCATGCATAACAATATATTATACTTTATTATACTACATAGCATGACATTATATTATACATTATTATACTACATAACATGACATTATATTATACTTTATTATACTACATAGCATGACATTGTATTATACTTTATTATACTACATAACATGACATTATATTATACTTTATTATGCTACGTAACATGACATTATATTATACTTTATGCTACATAACATTACATTATATCATACTACATAACAAACATGGAATTATATTACACTTATTATATTATGCTGCATAACATGACATATTATATTATGATCCAAGATGACATTATGCTATATAACATGACATTACATTACATTATACAATGCTGGAGGGGGGAGGGTGGAGCTGGAGGGTGGAGCTGGAGGGTGGAGGCTCCAGGAGCGTTGTCCCAGCCTCTGCTGTGTTGTGTTCCAGATGCAGAGGCCCAGGAGGCCGGAGGCTCCCTGGAGGCCGAAGACTCCCCAGACCCCCCCGCTGGAGCCCAGGGGGCGTGTCCTTCAGGGGAGGACCAGGAGGAGGAGAGTAAGAGGCCAACCTTCTGCTGTCGCCTCTAGGACCCCAGGGCTGGACCTGTTAGAGTCTCCTCTCTCTCTCTGTGTTTACCACAGGGGGTCGCTCTCTCTCACTCTCTCTCTGTGTACAGCGGGGCTGTCTCTCTATGTTTATAGTATGGGGGCCTCTCTCTCTCTCTCTATATATATATATAATGTGGTTGTCTCTCTCTCTCTGTGTACAGCAGGGCTGTCTCTCTATGTTTATAGTATGGGGGCCTCTCTCTCTCTATATATATATATATATATATATATATAATGTGGTTGTCTCTCTCTCTGTGTACAGCGGGGCTGTCTCTCTACGTTTATAGTATCGGGGCCTCTCTCTCTCTCTCTGTATATATTTGGCTGGTGTCTCTCTCTGTATCTAATGCGGGTGTCTCCCTCTCTAGGCGGGGTGAAGCTGGGTCTAGGGGACTTCATCTTCTACAGTGTTCTGGTGGGGAAGGCAGCAGCCACAGGAGGAGACTGGAACACCACGCTAGCCTGCTTCGTAGCCATCCTCATAGTGAGTACCACCATAGCCATGCTAACCCAACGCTAGCCTGCTCCGTAGCCATCCTCATAATGAGTACCACCGTCCATAACCATGCTAAAACTACGCTAGCCTGCTCCGTAGCCATCCTCATAGTGAGTACCACCATAACCATGCTAACACCACGTTAGCCTGCTCAGGCTAGCGTCAAGTGTCTGTGTCAATAAAGGTTGGTTGACTTTGTGTTCCAGGGCCTGTGTCTGACCCTGCTGCTCTTGGCCATCTTTAAGAAGGCTCTGCCGGCGCTGCCCATCTCCATCGCTTTTGGCCTGGTGTTCTACTTCTCCACAGACTACCTGGTCCAGCCCTTCATGGACAACCTGGCCACAAACCAGTACTACATCTGACCTCTGATTGGCTGCTACAACAAACTAAATGTTTTTGATCGGAGCAACTCTTGTTTTTCATCGGGGGGGTCTGGACGGACGTGAAGAATCTATTTTTTCCTAACTAAAACCTGCTGGAATGTCTAACGTCTGGTTCTTTAATCATCCTGGAGAATATTCTCTGGAAGGCTGTTGAAATCAAACGACCTGAACCTCTGCTATCCTCTTTGAAGTGGTCTCATCACTTATTTAACCCTTAACATAATGAACTATTTTCAGACTAACATTGATTTGATGTATGGTTAGGTTGCTAGTGAGGCTGGTCTTCTCTGACCACAAGTGTTTTGCTTCTCAGTTAGTTGGTACCAGGCTAACTGTTTAGCTTCTCATAGCTTGCTTGGTACCTGGCGTCGGGTACCTGCAGATCTTCCCCCTGGTCTGGTTTTGAAGACGTCGTCCGGGGTTAGATCTCTATCCAGGTGTATTTTATAAAACAGACATACGGTGCTGGTGAAGCTTTCACACTGAGATGTTAATAAAGTCGAGTCCTGACACCTAACTTCGACTTGAGTCCGTATGTTACTTAGCTTTCAGCTACTTGGCCAGCGGTAATAACCTGAACGTTTCGTTCTTTTAGTAATGGTTTATAATAGTTGAGACCATCCAGATATTCAAATTTGTGTTTCACAATGAATATTATGGTCTGCAGAGAAACAGAATGTGAAATCAGGGTAGTCTCACTAATCTATAAGAGCAGGCTGAACCCAGTCATTGTCTTAGAATTTTTACATTTGCTACGAGACTAGGTGTACAAGTATCTAAACCATAGATCATCTGGTCCTGCTGGACCAGCTGGTTGGTAACAGTGGGCCTACCCCTTTCAGACTACAGAGAGCCTGCATGTCAACAGAATCACAACAGCAACTCATCTCTCAATGCCTTTATTATGATAAAAAAGAAAAGTACAGTACACAACAGACTAAGGATTCAGTTGGGAGCTAGTTTCTCTCCTCGAACTGGCCTTTGTTTTTCAAGAGGAACGCCGCTAGGTACTCGATGGGGTTGGGTGGTCTGGAACAAAGAGGTCAAAGGTCAGTGCTGTAGCCAGAGAGGACTGACTACCACCTGGTTTGGGTCTGCAGCTCACCTGTCCTTCGCCAGCACCGACAGGCCCTGCAGGAGGATGGGCACGACCGTCTGGTCCAGGTAGGCTCGCGTCGGGAGGGCCTGCAGATCCACCTTCTGCTTGGAGCTCTTCTCTGCTGCGCTACCCTTCTCATTCTCCACTATTCTCTAGGAACGGTCAACGTACAGGAGACCATCAGCACAGAGTAAACACTCACCTACATACAGGTACCGACATACACACAAAGAATAGCCTTCAATGCAATCTCTATGGGCTCCGTGGGGCTTGCACTTGTAGTTTGTGAAAGTTCTTGATCCTGAATCTGAAGAAATACCAAGATGCTGTATTTTCAGCAGATTTTGTATTTCATTTGTGTATGAAAATAGATTGTTTGGGCAATTCTGAGGAATGTGAAATTATTGTTTTTCTATGTACCACTGTGATAAGTTATTTTTCTTTTGTAAGCCAATACTTTCAAGGTCAGTCAATAAATACTTGACTTGATATACTGCCCCTGTCTTTATGTTGCTGCCGGACATATCTTGTGTCCCGTTTAGCTAGTTTACATCCGATTGATGTAAATAATTAATTGTGGAGCTACACGATTATTGTTTATGGAGTTGCCATCTAGTGGACACAAGAAGGATCTCTGTATGAGTGAATCATCCAACTACAAATTATGCTGTCTTGCTTAATGCACCTATTGAATGAATCTGAAAAATTGCCCACCCCCTGTGATATTTTTCAGGAGCCGCCAATGTGTGGTATACAGGTTGCCTTTATGTGTTATAAGCCTGAATGTTGCAGATATATGTGGATGTTACCTGGATATTATCTGTGAGGCCATATTCAGCATGCGGGTTTTCCGTCACCTAAAAAGGAAACAAATACGGTTCACACATTGCTTATTTAGATATCAAACTAATGAATATACAATTACACAGGGTACAAATATTTATAACTAATGAATTCACTACTCACATTCTAAAGATTATATGTTTAACTAATGAAGATACCACACACAGGTTACAGATCATATATCTTACCGGGGTGTGTCCCTCCATGGACTGGTCTGCGTCTGCGTGATCTGTTGAAGGTGAGTGGCAAGTTACGGAAAGTATTCCCACCAAGTGATACAACTGATCCGTTAGACTCACTAATGCAAGTCACCCCGCTATACTATTAGCTTGGCTAGCAACATAGCCGCAATGCACTGTCAGAAAAAAATAGAGCAATACATTGAGAACTGCATGAAAAATCAGCGGTGTGATGGTTTATCCAGGGTTTTAAACCTGAATCATTCGATATACCTTTCTGAGACAACCCGCGGATATATTTACAAGGGATGAAAGAGTCGGCGTAATGCTGTCATCCTGGAAGCTGCCCAAACATCTTCGGGCTTATTTCTCCTGACTGAACTAAAGGAATCAACTTAAATAACCACGTACTTATCATGAACTAAACAAATCATAAACTAAACTCATCTTCTTTAGCATTGGCCCGCAAGCCAGGCGGCTCTATGGACCGAAACGTTGGAAGAGCGGCAGGATACCAACCAAGCATCGTATATAGAGGCTATAACTTCACAGAAACACACATTTATAAAGGCATTTTCAGATTAGTATTTTCGCCAATGCTTTCCAACACGCCTGCACGGAAAGTAGAACTAGAGGAGCAGTGAAACTATAAATAGCAGAAGAAGAAGACCGTGAACCCGGACAACAATTGACTCACCGTCCGCCATGTTTGTTGTTAGATGTTACGCAAGATACGTTGCGTAGCACTTACGCATTTTACGTCGTTGATAAGGAAAACGGTTGAAAACGGTTGTAAATGCTTTACATCTAACAGAACGAATATTAAGTAAAAAATGTTTTAAAAAACGAAAGTTTCTATAGTTTCCGCATTAAGGAATCTGTAATACAAACCTTTACAATTATTTGAATGTACACCGGAAGTGTGTTTGTGCTGGATGGAGAGACAGCGGCCAGACAGACGCAGACATCAAAGGCACACACTGGTGCAACACCCTCGCCTCGAAGATTTATTTGCGACCTAAATCTCCTGATCTGGATTATTATAACCGGGTGGGGGACCTGGTGTGGTAGAGACCCCAGACCTGCCAGACCGACAGCAAGTCCCATTGACATGGACCTGGTAGAGTCGGAGAGATGAGCTCCGCAGGCTGGGGAGGGAGAGGCAGGAAAAAGCGGTTGCCTGGTTCGGCACCGTCGGACCGCGACACCTGCGACCAGACGTCGCTCCTCCAGCGGAGTCTCCACTATGGAGCTTACCCGCTGCTGGCGGTGCTGTCGCTGCTCCGGCTCCTGGTCGTGCAGCTCAGCGCGATCCTGCTGTGGCTGTACGGCCGACTGGTCCCTGCCGTGCTCACTGGGAGAACAGCCGGGCACGTGAGCGACCAGCCCGGCGACAGCCAGCAGGTCCAAGACAGCGACAGGGTCTGGAACCACCACAAGCAAGCCTTCGAGTACATATCGGTGGCCCTCAGGATCGACGAAGAGGAGAAAGGTGGATAACGAATATTTAGTTGGCTAGTTAATGTCTTATTTGTGCTGTGTAATGGTATTTTTAAAAATGTATTCAATGGTGTATCATTAATTTCTTGCACATAAGACGAATGTCATGAACAGCGACCAACTGCTTGATCATAAAGCTTCCACGTGAGCATTGTGGTCTCTAAATAACGATGAAGCGATGTGTTTATTTCATTTTCAAATTGGCAGATCTTTTGAGTTCTGATGTAGAGCTGGCCGTATCTTCTAGGACGGAAGCCTTATGTGTTGTGTTTGTTACAAAATCCAGTCAAACTTCTATAAAGAGCTTCTACCGAAAAAAACATGGGTCAGGAAAGTAAACCTAGACCAGCCTGGAACAGGACAACAGAGCTAGACCAACCTGGACCAAGACAGCAGAGCTAGACCAGCCTGTACCAGAAAAGTAGACCAGCAACAGACTGCCCCAGGTGTCCTGGGTCACGCGAACATATTGGGTCAATAGATGTTTGTGAAGACCTTTCTATGAAGTCTATTGATCGCGGCTTCTGTTCTGTAATGGAGGTTTGATCCAAACTTTCTAAAGGACCTCTGGACAAATCTCTGAATATAATACGTGCCAATTGGGTCAGTATGTATCGATCACAGTACGCATTGATTGCTATGAATCGACTTAGACTGGGTTTCCACATAGCAATGCCCTGGGGGATCAATCATGTGATCCATGTGGAATGTGTTGATTGTGTACATGGTGTGGATGCAGTACTGTGGTACTGTACTCAGTCTAACATGTAGCCTCTGTTCAGGCCGTAGTGGCTCACGTTCGGTTAGGATACTTTGTTTGATCAGTATAGTGTGTGTTTCAGGCCCCAAGCTGCAGGCTGTAGAGTGGTACAAGCGGGGCATCGCTGAGCTGGAGAGAGGCATCTCCGTCGACCTCGGTCCAGGAACAGGTGAGAAGATACGCCTGGGGAAGGGACTTCCTGTTTACTACTGCACAGTTCAGCCGAGTTATAATTACCCATCTGAGTCTGACTTACTCCAGAGAATATTGGTTTGACCATTCATGAGACAGGATAGATAGTAGAGGGATACACAATCGACCGGGTCTTCTGGTATCTACGCTCTGCTCTCTAGTGGCTGGCTAGATCACACAGGATACCGTACTCTTAACACACTAGGACCTAGGTCACACAGGATAATTACGTACTCTAATACAATAGATCACCCAGGATATATACCGTACTCTAATACACAAGGACCTAGGTCACACAGGGTAAATACCATACTCTAATAAACTAGGTCACACAGGATATATACCTACTCTAATACAATAGGTCACACAGGATATACTGTACTCTTATACACTACATCATACAGTTTCCATATAAACCGTACTCTAATAATTAAATTAGAGTACAGTATGTTTCCTGTGACTCTAATACACTCGGCCACACAGGAAATATACTGTACTCTAATACACTAGGTCTCACAGTGGATATTTCCCCTTCTCTTAAATTGTTCTGAACCTTACTTAAAATCTCTAACTGTAAAATAAATCAAAAAAGTAAAAGAACATGCCGGATCAAGTGTTTTGTTAAACTGTTGATGAAGTGATGAGTCGATTCTCTGGTGGGGTGTTAATGTTTCCTGCAGGGGAGACGACAGAACGAGACAAACGGCTACAGTCCAAAATGGCCACCAACCTCATCATGGCTAACGACAGACTGGAACTGCTGGGTAAAGCACATCACCACTAATTAGCCGAATAGCTTCTTCTCAACATGTAAATGTTGTGTGTAAAGTACACCACCACTGGTCAACTTAGCATGTTAACTGCTTGTCAACATGTACACCACCGCTGAAAAACAGTGTGCTAAGCGGTGGGCGGCAGGTTAACATGTTTAAAACTGCTTCTTAGCATGCTAGCCTGATATATTGTAGAGAGCATGTAAGAACAACATGCTAGCTAGATGGCTTCTCGAAAACATGCCCCAAACTGCATGCGACAGCTGAACTCCCTCTGGACTCAAGCTAATTTATGCCACTTTTATGAATGAACTTCTCCAAACCATTGATCGATTATCTAATCTACCTTTATTTGTTTGTCTCTCTCTTTGCTGTTCTTTTAGCCAAGGTGGTGTCAGGGTCCTCACCTCAAAGAGATACTTACACCACCAGGACTAACCCCGCCCACCATAACCCTCACCTGCGCCCAGGTAGGCCCTCACCCCGCCCACCATAACCCTCACCTGTGCCCAGGTAGGCCCTAAGCCCGCCCACCATTACCCTCACCTGCGCCCAGGTAGGCCCTAAGCCCGCCCACCATAACCCTGGAGTTTGAGAAGTACAGCTTTGTTTGAGTGTCTGATCTTGTGTGTGTGTGTGTGTGTGTGTGTGTGTGTGTGTGTGTGTGTGTGTGTGTGTGTGTGTGTGTGTGTGTGTGTGTGTGTGTGTGTGTGTGTGTGTGTGTGTGTGTGTGTGTGTGTTAGTTAACAGCGCCGCACCCAAGAAGACTGTGGCTCCCTCAAGCCAGCCCTTGACTCGACCAAAGCCCACCTCCAAGACCTCCGTCGGCCCCACGCCCCCTTCAGCTGCCCACCGAGCCCCCGCACACCACAGCAATAAGGTGGGGGACCGGGCCCCCCCACACAACCACAGCAATAAGGTGGGAGACCCATCAGCAAGTTCTGATGATGCATCATAATCGTGTTGTTATGATCATAACAACACAAACACAATAACGCGATCATGATCACGTTCTTATGATTATGATTAGTGTTATAATAACGTGATCATAATAACAGTGTTATAAAAATGTGATCATAATTACGGGACATAATGACGGGATTATTATAATCATGGTGTTTTAATAACTTAATCATCATAACGTTATAATAATGATAACAAGGGCAACCGGGGGTTGGGTCTGTCTGCAGGTGAAAGCAGGAAGTGGTCGTAAAGCGGGCATCCTGAAGGCCCCGCCCCCGAAGAGAGACGTGAGGAACCTGAGGAATGTAGACCCCAAGATGGCCGACCTCATCCTCAACGAGGTCGTCCACAGGTAACTTCCATTGTGTGTGTGTGTGTGTGTGTTATATAGTATAATGTGTTTTTTAGTAAGGTGTGTTGTGCAGCCTTAAATTTTGTGTGTGTGTGTGTGTGTGTGTGTGTGTGCGTGTGTGCGTGTGCGCGTGCGCGTGTGCGCGCGTGCGTGCGTAGCGGCGTGTCTGTGCGGTTTGATGACATCGCTGGACAGGAAGTAGCTAAACAGGCACTGCAGGAGATCGTGATCCTCCCTGCCCTCCGACCCGAGGTGAGGAGACTCCTCCTCTGCTCTTCCTCTTCTCCTTTCTCCCGTACCCACGCCTGTCCTCCCCCTCTCCTCTTTCTCCTCCTCTGCTTTCTTCTCCTCCTCCTCCTCTGCTCTCTTCTTCTTCTCCTCCTCCTCCTCCTACTCTGCTCTCTCCTCCTCCTCCTCCTCCTCATCATCTCCTTCTCCTCCTCTTCCTCTCTGCTCCTCATCATCATCTCCTTCTCCTCTGCTTTCTCCTTCTCCTGTTCCTCTCTGCTCCTCCCCCTCTCCTCTCCTCCTCCTCCTCCTTTGGTGTGTGTGTGTGTGTGTGTGTGTGTGTGTGTGTGTGTGTGTGTGTGTGTGTTGTTGTTGTAACCATGGTGACTGACTCCAGCTGTTCTCCCCCAGTTGTTTACGGGGCTCCGGTCCCCGGCCAGGGGCCTCCTGCTGTTCGGACCCCCGGGAAACGGCAAGACCATGCTGGTGAGTGGGGGTCCCGTAGCTATAGTTGTCATGGCAACAACTGTTTGATTTTCAAAGTAAAGCTGTAGCCGCTTGACAGTTGACCTTTCGATGGCGTTCTGTGAGCAGAAATGTTTTATCTTCCAGGCTAAAGCCGTTGCCATGGAGTCCAATGCTACCTTCTTCAACATCAGCGCCGCGAGCTTAACATCCAAATATGTGAGATAGCACTGTTATAACCTCCAAACTAAGCCAAATACAGCGCAAGCATTCCACTGTTATGACCTCCAAACCTGGCTAAATACAGCACTAGCATTCACTGATAGAACCTCTAAACTAGGCTAAATACAGTGCACAAAATCTATTAGTACTACTACTAGTAGTACCTGCTGCAGTTCTAGAGCAGTATTCCTGTGGCTCCAGGTCGGCGAGGGAGAGAAGCTGGTCAGAGCCATGTTCGCCGTGGCCAGAGAGCTCCAGCCCTCCGTCATCTTCATCGGTCTGGATCACTCAACTACTCCTGTTTCCATTCATTTGAATTAAGGATTCAGATCAATTCAATCGAAGTGACGGTGTGACCTAAAACAACATCTGTGTCTGTGTGTCTGTCTCCCTCCCTCCCTGTCTGTCTGTGTCTTTCTCCCTCCCTGTCTGTCTGTGTTTCTGTCTCCCTCCCTCCCTCCCTCCCTCCCTGTGTCTGTCTCCCTCCCTCCTTCCCTGTCTGTGTGTCTGCCTCCCTCCCTCCCTGTGTCTTTCTCCCTCCCTCCCTGTCTGTGTGTCTGCCTCCCTCCCTCCCTGTCTGTCTGTCTCCCTGTCTGTCTGTCTGTGTGTAGATGAGGTGGACAGCCTGCTGTGTGAGAGGAGGGAGGGCGAGCATGACGCCAGCCGGCGGCTGAAGACAGAGTTCCTGCTGGAGTTTGACGGGGTGACGTCTTCCTCTAGCTCAGCCGCTACGCTGTCAGCTAGCATCTCAGCTAAGCTGTGTCAGCTAGACTTGTCAGCAGATGTTTTGGTGTGTGTGTGTGTGTGTGTGTGTGTACGTGTAACACGTGCTGTTTGTGTGTGTGTGTGTGTGTGTGTGTGTGTGTGTGTGTGTGTGTGTGTGTGTGTGTGTGTGTGTGTGTGTGTGTGTGTGTGTGTGTGTGTAGGTCCAGTCTGGTCAGGATGAGCGGCTCCTGGTGATGGGGGCCACTAACCGGCCTCAGGAGCTGGACGAAGCGGTGCTCAGGTCAGCCTGCCGTTCTCCGTCTCTACCACTGGGGGGCACTGTCGTTGCGTCTGTCCTTCCACGGTTCCAGTTTCACAGGCCAACATTGTATATCATAAAGCTAGGGCAGGCTGACAGTGCACAGGCAGACTGCGCGGAGGAAGCCGGTTGGGGTAGACAGGCCGTCCAATTATAGCCAATTATCATTCAACATCAATAAATGATTTGGACGTGCTTATTATAGGCCTGCGAGACAGATACCAATTATTTCTTTATCAGAGCATTTGATTTATTGATTGCTGTTTGGTTATAAATAGAATTTCAACAAATATGACAAAAAATGCTTCTTACATAAATGGATAGACTTATAGTGATAGCATAAAGCATAGCAAAAACATTGTGAAGATTACGTTGTTACATGTAAATTGAAAAATGAGTGTTGAATTGTCCGTTATTCCATGACAGCAAAGTACAGGCAGCTGGTGTCGTTGGTTCTTAATTTGGTGTAGCAAGATGGCTAGTGGGCTAGTGGGCTAGCTGGTGTGAGCAGGGATGACTAGTGGGCTAGTGGGGCTGGCTAGCGGGCTAGCTGGTGTGTAGCGGGGGCGGCTAGTGGGCTAGTGGGGCTGGCTAGTGGGCTAGCTGGTGTGTAAGCGGGGGCGGCTAGTGGGCTAGTGGGGCTGGCTAGTGGGCTAGCTGGTGTGTAGCGGGGGCGGCTAGTGGGCTAGTGGGGCTGGCTAGTGGGCTAGCTGGTGTGTAGCGGGGGCGGCTAGTGGGCTAGTGGGGCGGGCTAGCTGGTGTGTAGCGGGGGCGGCTAGTGGGCTAGAGGGGCTGGCTAGTAGGCTAGCTTGTGTAAGCAGGGATGACTAGAGGGCTATCTTGTTGAGATCAGCTGCAACAGTGGTTGTTTCTTGTTTTTTCTCTGCAGGCGTTTTGCCAAGCGTGTGTATGTGGCGCCCCCTACTGAGCAGGTAGGAGAACTTCACACAGCCTTTACCAAGCCGTCTGGAGATAACATGACGATGAGCTGTGTGTGTGTGACTTTGTGTATTTTTAGACTCGCTTCTTACTCCTGAAGACGCTGCTGGGTAGCCATGGAAACCCACTGAGTCAGAAGGAGCTGAAACACCTGGCCAGGTAGGCCACACCCCTCCTCAGTCGCATGCACTGCCCGTACAGGATGATCCTGTTCATCAATCACAAACAGGAAACAGGAAATGTGTTTACCTTCGGTTTGTTTCAGACTCACCTTGGGATACTCAGGAAGTGACCTCACCGCATTGGCTAAAGACGCCTCGCTGGGACCAATCAGGGGTGAGCTCCATCCCTCAATCCTCTGTCTGTCTTTGTAATATAATGGTTGTGTCTTCGATATGTTTCTATGTCGTTCTATGATGTTCTGTATGGTCGAAGGTGGTTGTATGATCTGCTGTGATGATCGTTGTGGTTCTCTGTGGCTGTGTTCTACATGGTTCTCTGTAGTTGTAGGATGTTCTGTGTGGTTCTATAGTTATGTGATGTTCTTTTTGGCTGTGCTCTCTATGGTTCTATGTATTTGTTGACAGAGTTGAGACCGGACCAGGTGAGGAACATGGCCGCCCGCGAGGTGAGTCCACATTCCCTCCAGAAGGGGAAGTATGATGATGTTGTTTCCTCCAAGCAGGATTTGCAAAGCGTAAACCTACAATAACTTAAGGGTTATCAATAATAGCTTGATAACCCTTAATAACACTATTAGTACATGCTTAATGCACAACTTGATAACACCATTAGAACTACATAAAAGGTTTCTGTGGTCCATCGCTTTAATTATTTGTCTTTCCTTTTGATCCACATCACACAAGGGGAGACCCTAGGTGTAGGGTAGGCTGGGGCAAAGGCTGTGTGTGTGTCCATGTGTTGAGGTGTGTGTGTTGTGTCTCCAGGTGAGGAACATGCGTTGTGAGGACTTCCTGGAGTCCCTGAAGAAGATCCGGAGCAGCGTGGCTCCTCAGACTCTGGAGATGTACGCTCGCTGGAACGCAGAGTACGGGGACACCTCCAGCTGCTAACACGCACACGCACACACACGCACACGCACACGCACACACACACACACACACACACACACACACACACACACACACACACACACACACACCTTTCTGATAAGACCAAGACTGTTTCTACAAACAATTCACAAGGAGACCTGCATATTGACCTGCGACCCCAGTCAGGTGGACAACAGGAAGCAGTGCCTTACAAGCTGATGGTGCTGCCCTCTGCTAGCCTCCCTGGATAACATACTGGACACCACTTGTAGCTGGTGACCTTTGCCCTCAGGACATCCTCAGGTTGCAGAGCTCATAACTGCCGAAAGAGACGAGATGAGACCACTCTGTGTTAGGGTCCAGTTCGGTTGCTCCGTGTTGGGGTCCAGCCAAGAATCGCTGTGTGGTAGTGTCCAGTCCGGTTACTCTCTGTTGGCCCAGAGTCGTTCTATGTTCGGGTCCGGTTCGGTTGCTCTGTGTTGGGGTCCAGCCCAGAGTGTGCTGTGTTGGGGTCCGGTTCGGTTGCTTTGTGTTGGGGTCCAGCCCAGAGTCACAAATTAAAAGTCACCTTTACTCTACTGTAGCTTCTCAAAGTAAGTCTCCATTGGTTTTACCTTCAAATAAAAAATGCACAAGTGAATCTTGTTATGGCTCCTTTATTGTGTCATTATTTGTGAAATTGGTATTTCATTATTAAGGTGCTCAAGTAGTTAATTTATCATTAAACGCATAATAGTATTATTTTTCGTAAGAAACTATTAATCAAGATTTCTTGGCTATTTCTAAGTGATTGCAATATTTTTGGAAAATGTTATAGGCCTATTTGGGGTCCTCCCAGAGGTATTCGGAGAAACGACATGTGCTGCTGCATGCCTCACCTCTGATTGGCTGACGGTTACCTTGCACCTGTCCCGATGAAGGTTGGCTGAGGGTGTTCAGAGGGAGCGGGCCCAGAAGGACCTCACCCTGAAGAGTCCTGTGAAGGGTCTGGTTCACGGCTCATTTAAAAGAGTTTGAACGGGAAGGTCACGAGGGTTGAGCCACGGGGAAAATACTCAGCAAGATCCCTTTAAATAGAGCTAATGAATTTAAATATGGTCAATGAGGCTGAAAGTCAAAACAGTTAGTCCTTCATCAGGACATACTCCGATGAGAAGCTATTTATATATGGACCATCTCTCATGAGATGCAAAAGATTTCGAGATTGGTTTATTTTAACATCAACATGTGTAAGGTGGGTTAATGAAACTTTGTTTTTCTTTCTCCTGCTTTTAGATTTTTTTCTTTGGGGGGTCCTTCTTAGTGTCTAGTCAGTTGCCTTACATTCTTCTGTCCAACTAATGTTTATCTGTAGGGGCTCAACTAAATTTGACCCTAAGTGAACTTAACGCCGAATGAATTAGAATCCAACCAGAACGTAACTTTATGGCCTGATGTCGATAGTGCTGAGGTATGTTGCATATTCTTGAAGAAAGTTGTCCAATCGCGGGTTGCTTTTAACTCACTTCATTTATTAAAGTCGTCGGCATGTTTCGGTATGGTAAATGGAGACTACGGAGGGAATTGTATCTAACACTTGTGAGAGGAAAATACCGTGATCTACTTCAAGCCCCCCGCTACAACGCTGATCTAATGCTAACTCTTATTTGTTCAGTATACCAGCATATTTCAGTATTAAGGGGATTACTACGGAAAACTTGACTTTATTGAATGAGAAGAAGACCGCTGTTTATTCTCATCAAGAAATTCCAATAAGGATGTAAAAGTTCTGCAAACGGATTCATGTTTGTGACGCGAAGTTGTTGGAAGACAGGGCTCTGTTGTAGGGACAGATCCCACCAGTTAAGTCTAATAGATTGGAAAATAAAGAACAAAGTGTTGAGAAAGACCCGGGAGATTTAGAGAGATCACGACGACACCCCCTCCGAGGAGCGCTAGTATAATTAGACCGGATTTACCGGCGGACAGACGATAGTTCCTCCAGACTAGTTGCTGTGAGGCGGGTGGACGGCTCGTCTGCGGCCGGGGGAGAGACGATGTCGGCGTTTATCGGCTTCCAGGGGGCCAGCACCCACTGGAGAAACAACTACACCCTGCCCGCCCGCGACCCCCCTCTGTCGGACCAGGGGGAGACCATCATCGGGGTCTACCTGCTTGTTCTTGGTCGGTATCAACAACACGCAGTGTTGTGTGTTTATACTTCTTAAAGAACTTTTTGACTGAAATACTAACTATCTTACGGCCAGAACTAACTACTGAGTAGAGGGATTTTTTTTTTGGTAGGCCTATAATAAGTATTTAGATGTAAGGGTATTTATTGGTATGTGTATTTGGATGTAAAGATATTTATGGGTAGAAGTATTTTGATGTAGGGTTATTTAGTGGTAGAAGTATTAAGATGTTAGGATAATTATTGGTAGAAGTACTTAGATGCAAGGATATTTATCAAGTATTTAGATGTAGTGGCATTTAATAAGTAGGATGTAAGGGTATTAATAGGTAGAAGTATTAAGATGTAGTGGTACTTATTTAGTACTTTTATGTAGTGGTATTTACTAAGTAGGGTATAAGAGTATTTATTGGTAGAAGTACTTAGATGCAAGGGTATTTATTAAGTATTCAGATGTAATGGCATTTACTAAGTAGGATGGAAGGGTATTTATTGGTAGAGGTCAATTTAAAGGTAGGCCTATTCATAAGTATAAGTATTTCGATGTATTGGTACTTATTTAGTACTTCTATGTAGTGGTAATTACCAAGTAGGATGTAAGGATATATATTAGTAGGAGTATTTTGATGTCTGGTTTCCGTTGTAGTTTATCTGGATTATAGCGGTGAGGAGATCAGGATTGAGAGCGTTCAGAGATGAACCTTCACTTACCATTAATTTATCAATTATCCTTCTATAAATACTCATGTTGATACTACGGCTCTAGTAATGATGCTGACCGCCAGGCACCAGAGAGACAGATAGGGAGACAGATGGTTTTCAGTCTTGATGGTGTAGTACGAGAAACAGTCTCCGGGTTAACTCCCAGATAATCCAATTATTCCCCAACCGCCACAGCCCACGTCACTGCGTCCATACCAGTTAACTGGCTTTCTTTAGTGGGGGGTTGAATGGAAGGTTGTTGTTTTTTAGGTTGTTTTTTAGGGTTAGGGTAAGGGGTCGTTATTAGTGGGGTTTAGATTGTTGGTTGTCGGTTCTAAGGTCAGTTGTTTCTCTGGGTTGGGTGTTTGGGTTTGATTTCTAGTACTAAGGTGAAATTTTAAGTTCTAGGGTTGGGGTAGAAGTTTCAATTGACTGGGTCTTAGGGTTTTTCGTTTTCAATTCTAGGGTTGGGGGATAGGGTTAGAGGTTTCCATAGCGTTGTATTTTGGGGTTGGTTTTCAGCTCTAGATTTGAGGGTAAAGGGTTTCTATTGCAGTGTTTTAGGGGGTTATTTTAAGTTCTATGTTTAGGGGTTTCCCCATGAGTTTGGTTTTAGGGTTCGATTAGTCAGTTCTAGTCCCAGGACAGGATCCCCATGAGTGTCCCATCACATTAGTAGAAACAAGCATTCAGTCAACACTCTACTTATCTCTCTATAAATAAATTTTGAAAACTGACAGTTTTTTTGACTTTGGTGGGGAGATGTCCCCCCACCTCTTCTGCAAACGATGCGTCTGAGGTAGAGCAGAAAGCAGTCATACCGACCCAAAGGAACAGCCCTTTCCTACCACTGTGTCCTTCACTCATCCTGTGAGTCGGAGCGCCCCCTGGGTGAAGGGCTGATTATGGTTCCACGTAAACGTAACGCAAGGACCACAAAGACGCCTCCCCGCAGCCGTGAACCTGTTTGGGTTTTGCGTCGGTTTTAGGTGAGCGGACCGATCCCAGCCCTCGCTGCTGTGACTCGACGCAAGGTTAAAGGCCCACTATGCAACTTCGGGAATTTCTTCGCCGTTTTCTTGGTTTTGGCACGCACATTTCTCTACACAGCGCCCCCTACAGCTTCGTAGTAGATATTTTACAACTTTGTCGTAACAACTCGTTGACGACCCTTCCCCATGCACTTCTACGCGAGCCATGTGCATTTGTTTTCAAAGAAGCCGGCGAATGCGTTGAGCCATGTCCGAAGTAAATGTTCATAAAGTGTAGGCAAGGTTATACATTTTTAAAATGGTGTATTTGTATTGCAATAAACATAAAGCCATCCTTTTTATAGTTGACGGGGAGAATTTATATCCTAGATTATAATTGTTTTATCTTAGGTTGAACAGAACTATCAGTGTGAGAGTGTTGGCCAACATAATAATCGAAATAAACAAGAACCTGGATTCTGGGATTCAGTCTGTATCTGGGGGACGAGACAGACGAACAGCAAAACACCAATGGAAACAAAGGTGTTTATATGGCTGCAACCAAGCAAGCTAGAAACATACAGGGCTCACAACAAAACGGTCGAGAAAACAATTTGTACAGGGCTCACAACAAAATGGTTGAGCAAACACATTTGTACAGAGACTATCAACATCAAGAATACCACGAGGACAAAGTTCACCAAAGGGTACTTTCAATTTCAAAAGCAACACGGCTAAGTCGGAGTCTGGTTTGAAGTCTTCTTTTTCTTTCAGTTCACGCTATTCCTGAAAAGCTTGCCCAACGTTTACTCGTGTCTGGCCTCTCTGTCGGTCAGTCTCCCCTTTCTCTTCTTCTGTTCCTCCGACATTGGGTTTCTCTGTCTCTTTTTAGTCGGCTGATCTATGATGAATGTAACAATTGGCGGTAATTAGTTACTTCGCGAGACCCGAGACTCCCGCGAGAGTGGGCGGCGGGTCGCCGGCAGAAACATATTCATTTTCTCCGCCAAGATGCGCAAGGGGGAGTTGAAACAACGAACAATCGAACAAAAATGTATAATGGAACCACCGCAATGACTCCTAGCCTGTTATATTAAGGTAAATCAAGCCAAATTGCCTCGCAACTGGCTGTTTATATCTAGCCGGTGCCATGTTTGGGTGTGTGTCTGTGCCGTAAAGCATTTTCGAAACTACAATCTGACTACATTTTCGAGGATACTTCCGCCGCGTCACATCCGGGTGCGCTCGGTCCGAACACATCAAGTTGCATATGCGCTTTTTCACTGTAGAGGCCACATGGGAAAATGACACACCCACCAATCGACCCAGAAATGAATGCAGAACCATCAGCATAACTCTCAACCTGCATTCTTAATGTAATTTTGGCTAAAAAAGTTGCATAGTGGGCCTTTAACATTTTTGGGAGGCGCACGTCACCCCCTTGCGGTGGTCGCAAGGAGGGTCCACAAGGACGTAATGGGTCTGTAAACCCCCTTGCATTGCGTCAACGTGAAACCATTATCAGCCCTTTACGGTGTGTGTTAACGTGCGCGGCGTCGTCGTCTGCGCGTTAATGTCCGTGCGTCGACGTGTGTTGTCCCGCAGGCTGGCTGTCCTGGTTTGGGAACAGCATCGTTCTGTTTGTGTTGTACAAGCAGCGTGCCTCGCTCCAGCCCACGGACTATCTAACCCTTAACCTGGCCTTCTCCGACGCCAGCATCTCCGTGTTCGGGTACTCCCGGGGAATCATCGAGATCTTCAACGTCTTCAAGGACAACGGCTACCTGGTGTCCTCCGTCTGGACCTGCCAGGTAAGAAGGCGTCCTGCCTGTCCAGCACTCGCCCACGCCACCCAGACCGTGATAGTGGTGTCGTCATGGTGATGGTGTGTTGCAGGTGGATGGCTTCTTCACGCTGGTGTTTGGGCTGAGCAGCATCAACACCCTCACCATCATCAGCATGACACGCTACGTCAGAGGCTGTCACCCCACCCGAGGTACCCACACATACTAATACATACTAATATTTAATACATACTCACACATACTACTACTTAGTAATATACACTAATACTTGCATACTCATACAACACTCCACTAGACTATCATAAACATATATAAACTGCAGTATCATATATTGTGATGGTATACTGTATGCTGTGATACTTTTGATTATCATGTAGTATCTATAACGTGTACTCTGGTTGTCCTCAGCTCACCTCATCAACAACACCACCATCCTCGTGTGTCTGGTCTGCATCTGGGCCAGTGCTGCCTTCTGGTCTGGAGCGCCCCTAGTGGGCTGGGGGAGCTACACAGGTAGGAATACAACCTGTTCGCACTGGTTTTAACCACTCCAAACCACTTCACACAGCCTCAAACCGGTTAACATCGCCTCAAACCACTTCGCACAGCCTCACACCGGTTAACATTGCCTCCAATCGCCTAGATCCACCTAACACCAGTTCACACAGTTTAAAACTACTTCGCACAAATTACAATCACTTCACAGCACCTCAAACCACTTAACACCAGTTCTAACCAGTTCACATGGCATTAAACCACTTCAAACCATATCAGATTGCTACTTCAAACTAATTTGCACTGTTTAAAACAGTTTGAGACGAGATAAGACATGTTGAAACCAGTTACTATAAGTTCAAACCTGTGGAGACCAGTTGAACAAGGTTATAGTGAGTTAATCACTGAGCAAATTTTATGAGGACTCAAATTCCAAACCATTTTAACCAGTTAAAACATGCCTAAACCCATTGAAGCGATTTAAAACCAATATAACCCGTGGCAACTAGTTAAATTATTCCGAACCCGTTGAAATGAGCTGCATTTTTATTTGTATCTTTTGTTAGCTGACAACACTACCAATTGTTTCTAGACCGTCTCGTTTACATCCTTGTTAAGGCGCTCATGTCTTAGGGTTAGGGTTATGGCAATCACTAATAACAAACTATTAGTACTTCGTTCTGATCTCTCGAGCCGCTGGGTTAGAAGGCGAGGTGGTGCAGCACTCAGTAGTTTAAGTTCCTCTGACTTCCTACGAGAATGCCTTCAATGTGACCCGCTCATAGTGTACTTTGGACCAGCATGAAGCCACGGCCTGTTGTTTGTCTAGACCGCGGCTACGGGACCTGTGAGATAGACTGGGCTAAAGCCAGCTACTCCAGCGTCTACAAGTCCTACATCATCTCCATCCTGGTGAGCTGCTTCCTGCTGCCCGTGTCTGTCATGCTGTTCTCCTACGTGTCCATCATCAACACCGTGAAGCGAGGGAACGCCCTCACAGCCGACGGAGACATCAGCGAACGCCAGCGCAAGATAGAGAGAGACGTCACCATAGTAAGACACACACACGGTCCCTAGCACCAACACTCTGCTCCTGGCTACAGCCGACATCTGTGGTATTAAGGTCCGGTCATCGGCACCATGGTCTGGTATTAAGGTCCGGTCATCGGCACCATGGTCTGGTATTAAGGTCCAGTCATCAGCACCATGGTCTGATATTAAGGTCCAGTCACTAGCTTCAGCACCACGGTCTGTACACACCATAAACGTCGGTAATAATAATAACAATAATAATTATTATAATTCTATGAATAATTAATCAGAATGTAATATATGTAACAAGGGTATATGTGTAACATGTATTGTTTGTGTGACCCTGGAGAGATCCTGTCATAACCAGTAGCTCATGTAAACCAATCCTCCCACTCCGACCGTACCACTGCGCCAGATGCGGCCCCGAGCCACAGGTCAGGTAACCTGGTCTGTGGTCCCCAGGTGTCCATCGTGATCTGCACGGCCTTCATCCTGGCCTGGTCTCCGTACGCCGTGGTGTCCATGTGGTCCGCCTGGGGCTTCCAGGTGCCGGTGCTCACCAGCATCTTCACGCGCCTCTTCGCCAAGTCGGCCAGCTTCTACAACCCGCTCATCTACTTCGGCCTCAGCTCCAAGTTCCGCAGCGACGTGGCCGTGCTGCTGCCCTGCACGCCGCACGCCCGCGAGGCCGTGCGCCTCAAACGCTTCAGGCCCAGCCCCCAGCCGGCCGCCGCCCGGGCCCCGCTCAACGCCAGGGAGAGGAAGTACGCGGCCCCCGGGGAGCCGGGGCCCCCGAGGGAGCCCTGCGTTCCCCCGAGCCCGCCCATGGACTCAGGCCTCGGCAGCCCCCCCCCGCCCGCCGACCCGCCCTCGCAGACCGACGGAGAGTCGATATGCGTCAGACTTTGAAATGGTTGCAGATTTTCTCCATCGTAGGAAAACCCTTAATGCAGTTGAAACCAGTAAGGGTTCATATTCACCGTAAAGAAATCATATTTGTTGTTAAATGTTAAATATTCACTTTAAATGTTAAATATTCATTTTTCAATGTTTCATATTAACTCTAAAAGGTTTCATTTTTACTTTAAACATATTCACTTTAAATTCACATTTGGGTCTTTCAGCAATACCTCCTAGATGAAGGTGGTTTCAAAGGGTAAAAAGTAGAGCTGTCAGTTAAACGCGTTATTAACGGCATTAACGTGAACCAATTTTAAAGGCATACATTTTTTTACCGCGAGATTAACGCAATTTATTTATTTTTGGCTCAAAACAAAGAAGCAGTAGCCTGACTGCTATGTTCAAGGCAGTATGTTTGTATGTTCATCGTTTAATTGCACTATAGGCTTTTTTTTTTGTATCGTCCTGTTTTGATCAGTATATGCCAATGTTGTTATCAATAAAAAAACATTTGCACAAGGCAAGCCGATGCACTTCTCCATGTTGATAAGAGCATTAAAATGAGAAAAATTAATGGGACAAAGAAATCAAGAGATATTTAGCATATAAAAAAGATTTGCGATTAATCGTGAGTTAACTATGACATTAATGCGATTAAATATTTTAATTGCTTGACAGCACTAGTTAAGAGCTATCTGGTTCCCGAACGAATGCATGTGACATGCATGATCGCGCTTTCTCAGGTCATATAGATGAAGCAGAGTTCACGTCTGCACATTTGTTGAAATTCCACAAACGTATTACCCGTATTTTGTACGTTGCATCATCTTTCCTGTTGTAAATAGCCATGGCTACCAGAGTAGCCCATTAAAGTTACATACAACCCTAGTGATGATCTAAATTAATGTCTCCTTACTCATCAAAAAATAATGCATTGTCTGATTCGATCATATTCTCTGATCCAAAACTAATTAGTTGAGTGCTGCAAGCAGCCTATTCTTAGGCTTTATTGTTTCTTGATTTACTATTCTCTACAAATAATGCGACCCTACTCCTTCCACAATTTTTCACCTAGAGAATCCATTCCACCTAAAATCGTCATTTTTGGGGGGAATTGCATGCTACCATTCAACAATTTTTTTTATATTATCAACTTTTTAAAATGTTTATAATAGCCTACTCTCTGACACTGACTCTTCAATGACTTCAAACTTCGCAACTTGGTCAATTCTTAACCGTTAACCTTTGTTCAAACATTTAACAAATCAACATACTTTGATCTTCAAATATTTCTAAACATATTTTCAACAAATCCACAGTTTAATTTAAACCCGCTTTGTATATTTTCAGTTGATCTCATTGCCTCCCGTCGAGGCTACAGCGTGACAATTCCACCGCTCTAGCAAAAGGTGGCTAACCCAAAAGCTAACCATTTCGGACATCACGTCAATTAATTTTCAATTGAACGTTTTTGTCTAAACAAACAAATAAAGCTTTAAGAAAACTATTTTTTACTCTATTAACCTCATCCTCCTCATCTCCTACCGCTTATCCGGGGTCAGGTCGCGGGGGCCGCAGCTCTAGCAGGGGGACCCAGACTTCTCTTTCCCGGGGGCCACATTGACCTGACGGGGGAGATCCCGAGGCGTTCCCAGGCCAGTGTCGCGATATAATCCCTCCACCATCTAGTCCTGGGTCTTCCCCAAGGTCTCCCCACTGGACGTGCCTGAAACACCTCCCTAGGGAGGTGTTCCCAGTGGGCATCCTTTTTAGATGCCCGAACCACCTCAACTCACTCCTTTCTAAGCAGAGGAGCAGCTGCTCTAATCGGAGTTCCTCACGGCTGGCTGAGCTTTTCACCCTATCCCTAAGGGCGACGCCAGCCACCCTCCTGCGAAAACTCATCTCGGCCGCTTGTGCACGCAATCTCGTCCTTTCGGTCATCCCCCATCCTTCATGACCATAGGTGAGGGTAGAAAAGAGGATCAACCGGTAGATCGAGAGCTTTGCCTTCCTGCCTAGCTCTCTTTTCGTCAGAGCAGTGCGATAAAGCGAATTCAATACCGCCCCCGCTGCTCAGATTCCTAAGCTAATCTCATTTTTCCCCATTGTCCCCTCACTTGCGAACAAGACCCCGAAGTACTTGAACTCCTTCACTTGGGCTAAGGACTAATGTCCTACCTGTAGTAGACAATCCACCGGTTTCCTGCTGAGAGTCATGGCCTCAGATGTAGCGTGGCTGATCCTCATCCCAGCCGCTTCACACTCTGAGTGTGAGCCTAGCCAGTGAGTGCTGCAGGTCACTGGCCGATGAGGCCATCAGGACCACATCATCTGCACAATGCAGTGATGACATTTCCAGCACCCCGCACTTGTCGCACGAGGCCGTATGTACAGCCTCGTATACCAGTCTCCTAGACCCTGACTTTCCCCCCGCTTTCCCCCTACGGTCTTTTGGCTGTAGGGAGAAGGCAGAGCTGCCAGTTACAATCGTGGCACAGTCCTCTGTCACTTAGGCCACTGCCCTGCAGTGGGCTCTCTGCTTGCACACGAGCAACTCCAAGACACACGGCATGAAGGCGCACTCCCTTCAGCCAAGTGCGTGTGAGGCAGCGGCGTAGTACAGCTAGGATTCTTCGGCATCCGTGTGGCATTCCCGTATGCTTCATGAACGGGCTGGCCACTCATTACACTTGGCCAACTATACGGCTTTGCGTACCAGCTCCTAGACCCAGATCTACCCCGCTCTCTCTCTGCATTATGTTGGCTGTGAGGAGAAGGCAGAGCTGATGGATCTGTTATGCTCTTGGCCCGCTTGATGAGGCACACCCTGCAGCGGTATTCTCCGCTTGCAGGCGAGCAATTCATGGACGGTGTGAGGTTTGGAGGGGCCAGACAGCTTTCTCTCTGCTGTCGGCTCGCCTTCTCTCCGAGCGCTATGCGTGTTGGCGAGAGCGGCGTGTTTACCAACCTGGTTGGATAACACACTGTGGTGGGGACATCCCATTCAGTTCGAGCACCGTCCCCCAACCTTCATGGGGTTGGTGGAGACTAGTGGAGGTTGCAGGACCCCGTTGCGGGCACAAATTTAGCAGCGGAGGTGGCTTGTCCCTTGGGAGTTGAGCCCTTTCTGGATCTTTGAGTTTTCAAGAAATCAGTTGTTAGGCAGAAATTCTGTGTGGGAGCGGGCTCTTGGACCACACCCCTAGATCTCAAGGTGTGGCCGTCTATCACGCACCTGTTTGGGCTGATGGCAGCCGCCCACGCGGGGGTCCCCCCTGGGTCTCCTATTTTTGCGCAGACTACAGCGGTGGCTGCCCAGAGGTTGGACCCCAGGGGACACAGGCTCAGGGGGGTCTCCGTACCCCGCTCGGTGTCGCCTGACCTGGTATGTTGGGGAAGCCCCCCTAAACTTCGCAAGGGGGTTCCCCTAGGCAGAGTGACACCTACGTGGTGGTCTTCACGGACACCTCTTTGCTCTTTTACGGGTTGGGAAAGAACTTGCCTCTCCCACACGGTCGGAGGCACACTTGGCCTTTGGAAAACATTATTTTCTGAAGGCCAATGTTTTTTTTTTTCAATGTTTTCCACAGTATGCATATGTTTTTGAATTCCGAATGAGGCAGCTAGCTAGCGGCATGACTACCTACTATTTTTATATATATATATATATATATATATATATACATTAATATATATTAATATAAGGGAGATAGATGGTAAGAGAGAGAAACTCTTTCCGGACCATGACCTCATTAAATAATATTGTAGTCATTTTCATGGCCAATAAAAGCACTTTGAGTCATGAATCGAGAGACAGAGAGAGGTAGGGAAAGACAAGAGATAGAAAGAGGTCGAGAGAGGTAAAGAGGGAGAGAGAGGTAGTTGCTGTCATAACAGAAACACATGTTTGTTTAATTAGCGTGTTGTGGACCCGTGATATCTGCCCCCTGGTAATGGACCTACTATAAATACACACACATTATGCACACTACATACACACACACACGCGATCATATAGTGTGTGCTGGGGAATGAGAGTAGCCAGAGGGATTGTGGGTAATGTAGTGTTACCGTGATGGATCCCTCATGGTGTAGACCCTAAGGGGTCAGCCGCTGGGCTACTACGTCTATTATTAATATTATTCTTCATGCGTGATTGAATGGACACTGTACCACAGCGCTCTGAGGTTTGTCACAGGCGGCAAAGCTCTCACTCAGCACTGCACCCTATGTGCCAGGGTTCAGTGGCCTTCATTGGCCTTACGCAGACTCACTCTTTGGCATATATGAGTCAATCCTTGGTCCGCTCCCTTCTTACCTTTTGTGGGTACATCGCAAATAGGAATAGCCTTTCTTGTACTATCCATCCCTAGGGTTTGCCCTGAATTTTCAGCCTTTAAGTTTTAGCCTTGCAGCCCGGAACATCTTGCAGACAGATCTGCAGCGGAGGACCTCCTCATCCATATTGAAGCATACAAAAATGTCGTGAAGGGTTTGGAGGCAAATCCAATTGGAATTTGTAATTGCTTCCCAAGCTAGACCTGTCTCCAGAAGTCTGTTAGGTATATGATTCGGAGACTTCCAACTAAATGTTTTCCTTGCATACTTTGAATGTTTGTTGTACGATGTATGAAACTGTGTTGCTGCGATCTTGGCCGGGGATCCTATCAAAAACATCTTGCCATCTCAATGGAAGTTGGCTGGTAAAATAAAGGTCTTATACATTTTATTTTCAAATAGTGCCTTGCACTATGAGAGGGGGCTTGAAACCCCAGCTCTGGAGGTGCGTTGCTGTGCTGAGAGTTCAGGGTTTTTTCCAGGGCTGGTGTGTTTTCATGGTGCTGTGTGGCTAGAGGAGCATCCCGTCCGCCCTGGTTAGCGTCGCTATGCGTCTGCAGGCACCGCTGGATTACCAGGGCAATGTTTCCACATGACTGGGAGGAGACGCCAACTAGCTGCTATCTGGCGGCTAGCTGCTATCAAGTCGAGTAATAATTATAAAAAAGGAGAACCGTCATGCTGTACTATTTTTAGCACTGCTTCACCGCATGTTGTCAAAGTTGCAGAATGCATCATGAACTCGATCTGACCCCTTACGCGATTCTGAAAAGTATGTAGATGTGGAATGACCTTTTGACCTTTCTGGTCAACCTGAACTTTGGAAGTTTAGGACAGAAAAGTTCATGTTACTTAGACCTAAAAGTACTCTTTTCTTACAGTTCAGATTGTAAACCCTGGAACTTAGACCATAAACCCTCTTTCTGCTCTGACCAGCACAGCTCATGTCTCACTAATCTGACCATGACAGAGTAGATCTCGTTGTGGAACACAAACTGGTCAGAAGACTGTCTTACCCTCAAGTCATCTCTACAATCCACTCTGACCGCCCGCCTAGCGTACCTGGAAGGATGGTCCTCCAGTTCCTTCTCACGGTCTCTCCCCTAGATAAAGGACCCACTTTAGCTGTGATAAATCAGACTGTGGGTGTGATAAAGACAGAACAATGGATATATGAAGAATGCAACCATTATAAAAGGACCGACTCAAGCTGTGAGTAGGACAGACTGTAGCTGTGATAAAGACAGACTAACTGAGATACATTTCAGACTCTAGATGCGATAAAGATTCAGAAATGAGAAACAGACCTGGTATTGAAGCAGGTCATCTTGCGTTGTAGTTTTTAGAAGCAGGCCATCGGTTGAATTATTAAAGCGAAGCACAAAGTGCAGCTGCGGCCTCGCTGTGCCTTGTGTTGCAGGTCGGGTACGCTCGTACGTCTGGAGCGTGCTGCAGGTGCATCATGGGTAAATGGGGCATCCATTAGGGATCTGGGCCAACCGGAGCCCTCTGATCTCCAGGTGAGCGCTGCCTGGCTCTCTTCCTCTCCCTCAGAGAGGAACGTGCTCAACTTTGCTAGAGCTTCAACTCATTCACAATGAATCAACACTTCACCATGAACACATGAAGCCTTCACCCACCCCGCCCCTCCATCCAGTCACCCCTCCATCATTCTATCATCCCTCCATCATTCTGTCTCTCCTCTCATCCCTCCATCATTCTGTCTCTCCTCTGTCATCCCTCCATCATCCTGTCTCTCCTCTCATCCCTCCATCATCCTGTCTCTCCTCTGTCATCCCTCCATCATTCTGTCTCTCCTCTATCATCCCTCCATCATTCTGTGTCTTCTATCATCCCTCTATCATTCTGTCTCTCTTTTTCCTTTTGTCATCCTAATTGCCATGACATCATTGATCAGTCAGCTGAAATGTACATTTTGAAGGTTAAATAAATACGTGACTCCATCTCACTTACTCACACAAAACATTTATTTAAACGGGCAGATAAAACAGGTCAAAACATTTTTACACCAAAACCTTGGAATTCAGCTGAGAATCTAAACCAGACTAGAGCAGGAACCAACAGGTCCGGTAGAGACCAGGATAAGACTAGACCAGGAACTTACTGGTCCGGTAGAGACCAGGACAAGACTAGACCAGGAACTTACTGGTCCGGTAGAGACCAGGACAAGACTAGACCAGGAACTTACTGGTCCGGTAGAGACCAGGATAAGACTAGACCAGGAACTTACTGGTCCAGCAGGGACCAGTAACTACACCAGGACTACACCAGTAAAGACAGCGGTAGTCCAACAGCTAGGGGCTCTTCAGTATTTCAGGAGGGCTACGAACATCATCCTCATCATCATCATAAGCAAATGACTCACCAAGGTCAGCCGGCATGCTACCATGGAAACGCTGGGTTCTAGGTCAATGAAGAAAACCTTGGCATCGTACTTCTGGTCTGTAGTAATACTATTGTACCATGGTAGTACTACTACACCTGGCAGTACTACTTATGTACCTGGCAGTACTACTAATATGCCTGGTAGTACTCCTACTGTACCTGGTAGTACTTCTAATGTACCTGGTAATACTGCTATCCCCCCCCCCCCCCCACGAGATATTCGGGTCAGTGCTTGGAGCTCAGACCACAAATGATCCAGCATCTCGTCCAAGCAACGGCTTTAAATAGTCAAACTTTTTTGTAGAAAGAGTTTTTTGTTTTTTAAACTGAATCTTCCTCACAGCCCGTTCCCACAACAGTAGAACACATCAGTGTAGAAAACAGAGACATTAAATACATCTCGGGGTAATAAGGATCTATTTACAGTAGGCATCATCGTGGCAGAGGCGGCGAAGGATTGGTTTGTTTGATACATGCGTGTCCAATATGAGGACCTAACAGAAGACAGGGCGCCGGAGGTTTAGCGAGCATAAAAAGAGTTGTACATTATTTGTCTGCTTAGCGACGAGAAGGACGTACACTTTTCGGATGTGGGCGTCTCTGACGTAGCGAGCAGCGGGGGCGGGGCCAACTCCATGCGAGCGGGCGTGTGATTGGCTGTTTGGAGCGCTGTAGGATCCAGTGGTTATAGATGGCCTGTGTCTACATAGCACAGGCTAATGGGTCCGGACAGTGTCGAGACAACAGATTTAACACTCTACGTGTTAGTGTCACAGCTAGCATCCCTGCTAGCCTAACAGCTTCTCATATCAGAGGCCTCTGTGTGCTAGCCCCTGTATGTTAGCGTTGTCGTGCTAGCCTCTGTGTGCCAGCCAGTCTTTATGAAGCCTCATAGCCTGGCCCCAACATGAGTGTGTGTGTGCCCAAGCACACAAGGTGCATACCGGTATCTGTGCATATTTAACAATGTGTGCGTACTTGTGTGTGTTATTGGTGGGGGGGCTTGGGGGCCGAAGGAGCGTGTGTGTGTGTGTCTGTGTGTGTGTTATTGATGGGGCGGCTGGTGGAGCCAGTGGGGGGGGTGTGTGTGTGTGTGTGTGTGTGTGTGTGTGTGTGTGTGTGGTAGGGCTGGGGGAGCCAGTGTGTGTGCGTTTGTGTGTTATTGGTTGGGGGGGCTGGGGGAGCCAGCGTGTGTGTTATTGGTGGGGGGGCTGGGGGGGCTGCAGTAGCCAGTGTGTGTATCTGCTGAACTGAGCTGCAGTACTCAGACTCTCCTGGTGGAGGCGCATGTTGTCGTGACGGAGGAGCTGCACCTCCTGCTGCAGGAGCAGCTTGTCCTCCTGCTCCTAGTGTGGGGGGGGGGGAGAGTTAGAGAGGAGAGAGTGGAGAGTTAGAAAGGAGAGAGTGGAGAGTTAGAGAGGAGAGAGTTAGAGAGGAGAGAGGAGAGTGGAGAGAGTGGAGAGAGTGGAGAGAGGAGAGGGGAGAGGGGAGAGAGTGGAGAGTTAGAGAGGGGAGAGTGGAGAGTTAAAGAGGAGAGAGGAGAGGGTTAGAGAGGAGAGAGTTAGAGGGGAGAGAGTTAGAGAGGAGAGGGTTAGAGAGGAGAGAGTTAGAGAGGAGAGGGTTAGAGAGGAGAGAGTTAGAGAGAGAGAGGAGAGTTAGAGAGGAGAAAGAGGAGAGAGAGTGGAGATGGTTCAGTAATTGTTTCATGAGGGACTAGGAGTTAACCTCGGGTGTTTTGAAGCGAAGGGGCAATTAGTCGATGAATCAATAAGTGGACAGACAGAAGATTTATCTAAATCTATTTTGATAACCGATTAATGTTATTTTTACTTGATAAAGGAATAACCAAACATTAGTGTGTTTGGGAAACGGAAACAGTTACCACAAGTAACATTATGAAATGTGAGTTTAGCAATGAATTATGGGTAAGCTACCTTCCTCAGGTCCAGCTGCAGCTGATGAAGAGCCTCCTCCAATTGGCCGACTTTACCTGAGAGCAAGGCAGCAGACTTGTCACTGGAGAGAGGAGGGGGAAGTGGAGAGGAAGAGGAGAGGAAGAGGAGGGATGGAGAGGAGGACAGGAGAGTAGAGATGGACAGAGCAGAGGAGGGAGGAAAGGAGAGAGGTTTGTTCATTAATCAGGACGTCTAAAGATTCAACAGAATGGATGATTCTCCATGGTAGCGGTGAAACTGATTTGAGGATGTTGCTGACAATGTAATCGTTCTGTACTACTACTACTACTACTACTACTACTACTACTACTACTGCTGCTACTGCTGCTACTGCTGCTACTACTGCTACATTGCTGTGTTGATACTGCAGTAGTATGATAATAGTGTAGAACTGTGTAAAGTTAAGTACTACAGTAGAAATGTAACATAAATTTAATAGTGCTACAGACTGTAGTACCGTACTAGTACTGTTAATACTGTCGTAGTACTGCTGTACTGTAATGTACAGTGTTGGTGCTGCAGTACCATACCTGTCCTGCAGGGTGTCCACCCGGTGGGCAAGCTTCTGGTCCTGATCCAGGTCACACATGGAGCTCCCACCAAACTGGTCCGCTAGAACCACACATAACACACACACACACACACACACATTAATATAATCCACACAGAACTTTATAAAAACACACACATGCAACAGGCCTCCCACTAGAACTGACTGCATTGGGTTCTTATTTCTGACGGTTCTCCCTTAGTCCACAGAAGGACTGCAGAGCAGAGAGAACCTTGAGGGAGCTCTGTCCAATCAGAGCAGCCCGGGGGTGGGTCCAGGTGGGTTACCTGGTGAGCCCTGTGCTGCGGTCACCAGCTGGGACCAGGCCCTCCCCACCTCCGCCAGCTTGGTCCGCTCCGCCAGTGCTCCGTCGGAGCAACTCAGCCGTGCTGAAAAAAAAAAAGACCCCCGTTAGCATCTTCACTTCCTGTTACAGGCACCACTTCCTGTTAGCATCATAAATTCTTGTCACAGGTACCACTTCCTGTTAGCATAATACCTTCCTGTTACAGGCACCTCTTCCTGTTAGCATCACCACTTCCGGTTACAGGCACCACTTCCTGTTAGCATCATCACTTCCCATTAGCAGCCCCACTTTTTGTTAGCATAATCACTTCCTTTTAGCATCATCACTTCCTGTTAGCAGAACCACTTCATTAAAGCATCATCACTTCCTGTTGGCGGAACCACTTCATTAAAGCATCATCACTTCCTGTTAGCAGAACCACTTCATTAAAGCATCATCACTTCCTGTTGGCAGAACCACTTCATGTAAGCATCATCACTTCCTGTTGGCAGAACCACTTCATGTAAGCATCATCACTTCCTGTTAGCAGAACCACTTCATGCAAGCATCATCACTTCCTGTCATCTACTTTGTTGTTGATCCATTTTTTTGTAGCTCTTATCATCACTTGCTGTTGTATACAGCCACCACTGCCATCATCGACTAGCTCTCCTAGTTCCTATCGTCATGGTGATGCTGCTGGTGACCCAGGCTCAGCGGGGGGCTCAGGAAACAAGGTCCCCGCGGGGGGGTCTGGAAACAGCCAGCCACCAAGGGGTATCCCTTTAATGAGCATGTAACCATGGCGATAGGGCCCCGCCTCTATCAGCATCCCCACCATCCCCCCAGAGACTCACTCTTGCATAGGGAGGCCCAGGCCAGGGTGCTGTCCCACGGCAGGGTGCTGCCGTAGGGCAGGGTGCTGCCGTAGGGTAGGGTGCAGCGGTAGGGCAGGGTGCTGCGGTACGGCAGGGTACTGCCGTAGGGAAGGGTGTTGCGGTAGGGCAGGGTGCTGCCGTAGGGCAGGGTGCTGGTGTCCGCAGGGGTGCTGCCCTCCACAAGCGAGCTACGGGAGCTGATCAGGGACATGCTCCTCTGGTGGCTCCAGAGGCTCTCCTCCGACGTGGAGCGCTGGAGGGGTCGCCATGGAGACGCTGGGAACAGGGGCGCAGCTGAGAGTAGACACTGAGGAGACGGGGGGGGGAGGAGGGGGGAGGAGAAAGAGAGGGGAGCAGTGAGGGGAAGGAGCGGGATTAAGAGAGGAGAGGAGAAGATGGAAGCAGGGTTATTTTTCTATCACATTTCTCTACTTGTCTTTACATCATGCTCCTGGTGTTTCGAGGCCTTTGATTGGCTTTCTGCAGTCACCTGATCTTCGTCTTCAGGAACGGGGCAGGAGTTGGTCGTTATCATCCGAAGGAAGGCCTCCCTGGCTGGGTAGGGCTGCAACTGGAGCTGCAGGCTTCAGGCCCAGGGAGAAACAAGGGTAGGTTTAAATAACCGGAGTGAGTGCGTGAGTAGGTGAGTGAGTGAGTGAGTGAGTGAGTGAGTGAGTGAGTGAGTGAGTGAGTGAGTGAGTGAGTGAGTGAGTGAGTGAGTGAGTGAGTGAGTGAGTGAGTGAGTGAGTGAGTGAGTGAGTGAGTGAGTGAGTGAGTGAGTGAGTGAGTGAGTGAGTGAGTGAGTGGAACCTGACCTAAAAGCTCATACAAATCCACTGTTAGTGTGATTTAGGAAAGAATCTGGAGACAGGCAAGGACAGAGTCTAGTGGCAGGCTAGGAGACAGGCTAGGATATATGCTAGGAGACATGCTAGGGGAGCACTAGGAGACTGGCTAGGAGAAAGGCTAGGACACATACTAAGGGAGAGCTAGGAGACAGGCTAGAAGACAGGCAGGACACAGCATAGGACACAGCTAGGAGACAACCTAGGACACATGCTAAGGGAGAGCTAGGAGACAGGCTAGGAGACAGGCAGGACACAGCTAGGAGACAACCTAGGAGACATGCTAAGGGAGAGCTAGGAGACAGGCTATGACATATGCTAAGGAAGAGCTAGGAGACAGGCTAGGAGACATGCTAAGGGAGAGCTAGGAGACAGGCTAGGAGACATGCTAAGGGAGAGCTAGGAAACAGGTTAGGAGACAGGCAGGAGACAGCATAGGACACAGCTGGGAGACAGCCAAGGACACATGCTAAGGGGGAGCTCTGAGACAGGCTAGGAGACAGGCTAGGGTACAGGCAGGAGACAGCCTAGGACACATGCTAAGGGTGAGCTAGGAGACAGGCTAGGAGACAGGCTAGGAGACAGGCGTCTACCTGGACCTCAGACTGAGGCTGTTAAGCAGGTAGAGGAGGGCGTCGGCTCCACTGAAGGACCAAGACAAGAGGAACCAAGTTCAGTGTCACCATGACGACATCATGATGACATCGCCACATACACCACCCTGAGACTGCTCCACCACCACATACACCACCCTGAGACTGCTCCATCACCACCCTGAGATCGCTCCATCACCACATACACCAGCATTGGGTCCTTTGTGCTGGGGGAGTTGCGATGCTCCATCCTCTTGGATGGAGACTAGCCGTGGTACCAGCCATCCTCAGTGGAAGCTCAGCCAAATTCCCGAACCGTCTCACCTTTGACCGGGCTATGTTTTAGGATTGCTAAACCAAACTCAAGAGGGAAGCTATCCACGGAGGATGGAGTGCTCCCATGCTCTCCCTACCACCGTCAATTCTGCTTATAAAACGGTACTCATTTGTTCTGGACTGAAGATGATTGATGTAAATTAAACTCAAGAAGGCACTTCGCTGGCATGGTACTATGATTACAGTGCTTATGGTTAAACTGCTGCATGTTAGAAGCAAGAAGTCAAGGGTCCAAAATCGAACAGGGGTCCTCTGAGCGGTCGAAACAGCTTTAATGACTGAACAAACTTAAAGATCTGATGGGTCGAGTAGTCCGCTGGACGTAACATGGCCTGCTTGTTCCGAGTGGGATGGTTTGTAACTGTGCTGCTCTCCCCTCTAGTCTTATACTGCCGCTCTACACTCTGGTCCTATGCTGCTCTACACTCTGGTCCTGTGCTGCTCTACACTCTGGTCCTATGCTGCTCTACACTCTGGTCCTGTGCTGCTCTACACTCTGGTCCTGTGCTGCTCTACACTCTGGTCCTATGCTGCTCTACACTCTGGTCCTGTGCTGCTCTACACTCTGGTCTTGTGCCGCTCTACACTCTGGTTCTCTCCTGCTCACTTGTGACTCTCTCTTTAAAATGACAAAATGCGCTCATTATGAATCTCTCTCTGATAGGCTCGAGAGCATGTCACTCACCTGTCAGGACGCTCAGGGCCGGAGCAGCCCTCCGCCTTCTTCCATCCAATCAGATGGTCCTGTGTGGTTGGCCCCGCCCCTCGGCTCAGAGGAGAGGTAACGTCAGTGGCGGAGGGGGCGGGGCTTCCTCTCATCCCTCTGAAGTTCTTGGAGCAGCGAGAACCACTAGAGAGAAGGAGAGGTTTTATTTTATTAAATATTTGCATGACTTTTACACACTGGTTATCTGACAGCTGTCAGTTAGTATGCAGATAGAAAAAATATTAATACAAAACTGAAGAAAAAATGAATATAACATCAGGACCGAGCCAGCCAGCCCTAGAGAAGTCACAGAGTGTATTCTACCTGGACTGGGAGGAGCTCTCGCTGAGGTTCCCCAGGCTGCCATCTCTAGGGTGTCCGGAGGCGGTTGCCTGGGCAACACCCTGAGCCACGACCCTGTCTGGAGCCGCCACCTTACAGTACCCTTCCAAGCACCGCCCCTCCTCCTCACCCACGGAGAGTTGCGGGGTGGGGGGCGTGGCCACGGGGGGGGTGTCGATGCCGCTGTCGGTCGACGCCCCCTGGATGTAGGTGAGGCCTAGCTCCTGGGGGTCCATCGGGTCGGAGGAGCCGAAGGGCCGGTCCGGACCGCTGGAGGCACTGGAGGTCGTGCTGGACATGGTGTTGGTACTGGACACACTGGAGCTGCCCCTCACTGCCTGCTGGGCAGAACACACCGTTAGCCTGCTAGCAACTAGCCTCGCTGGGCTGGAACACACTGTTAGCCTGCTAGCAACTAGCCTCGCTGGGCTGGAACACACTGTTAGCCTGCTAGCAACTAGCCTCGCTGGGCTGGAACACACTGTTAGCCTGCTAGCAACTAGCCTCGCTGGTGTGGAACACACCGTTAGCCTGCTAGCAACTAGCCTTGCTGGGCTGGAACACACTGTTAGCCTGCTAGCAACTAACCTTGCTGGTGTGGAACACACCGTTAGCCTGCTAGCAACTAGCCTTGCTGGGGCAGAACACTGTTAGCATGCTAGGAGCTAGCCCTGCTGGGGCAGAACACTGCTAGCATCCTAGGAGCTAGCCCTAGTGGGGCATACAGCACACCTTAAGCCTGCTAGGAGCTAGCCCTGCTGGGGCAGAACACGTTAGCATGGTAGGAGCTAGCCCTGTTAAGGAATACCACACACCTCGGTATGCCAATGTACATTGTATTGTACAAGAATACAATGTAACATGTATTCATGTTACATTGTTATTGTACAAAGTCTGACAGAATGTACACCTTGATCTAAAGTGGGACAGATGCAGAAATGAAGCAACTAAATGTAGGCGCTAGCCCCGCTGGGGAAGGACACACACGGTTAGCTTGAGCTAGCAGAACCATAGCTTTGTTAGCCGTCTGCTAGCTAAAGGTCCTGCTGGTTAAAGGGGACCCACCGTGGTCCGGCTGCTGGCCAGCCTGGCTCCTGGCTGGGCTCCCGGCCTGACTGGGGGCCGCTCACGCAGCTTGTGGAGCTTGGCGGAGGGGCGGCGGCCCGGGGCGTCTGGAGGGGTTTGAGAGTCAGGGTTAGTCATGTGATCACCCCCCACTCAGACCACGTAGGTCCTCCTCAAATATGACGATACAGGTCTCCTTATTAAGAGGCCTTCAGAAGACAAGGAACGTCCTAATATGGTTTGTGACAGATTTTTCTTTTTTTTTTATAAGGTAATGTGTTCTAGTGATGGATGGATGATTACAGGTCTGGAATCATCTCTCGTGTATCACCTGAGGATCTGGTTCTCTGGTCCGGTTTTGACTGGTCTCTTCCTTCATCCCCAGCTGGATGGGCGACCAAGGTAGGAGAAGGACTGCTAGAGAAAGAGAGAGAGAGTTCATGGTGTGATATAGGCGTGTTTATCATCCCAGTCTCGTTTGAGTCAGTTTGATGGGTCAGGTCATGGTAGTATTTGAGAGAGCATATGGGTCGTATTTGAGATGTAATTGGGGTAGTATTTGACGTGTAAGGAGGTGGAGTATGGAAGCAGCATTAGCGGCAGTATAGTTATTTGAGGCAGTATAGAGAATGTATTTTATTTAGTACGGAGATGGTATTTGAGGCGGTATAGAGGAAGTATTAGGGGAACTATAGAGATGGTATTTGAGGCAGTATAGAGGAAGTATTTGAGGCACTATCTAAGGTAGTATCGAGGAAGTATTTGAGGCAAGATTTGCACAGCGCTGGGCTTCAGTCCCAAGTGGACGGACTGTCCAGAACTAAACCTTGCAGTCTATTTCCAGAATGTTCTGATGTAACTAGATCTGGTGGTACTCCGGTATTCCGGCTGCCGCACCAACATTCCCAGCAGCGGATGTGGAAGCTTGAGGAAACCCAAGCCAGGAGCAGCAGGCGAGCGAGGAACCACCAGACAGGAGAGAGGCCGAGGTCTGTGGAATGTGTGGTTGACGGAGTGCGTGTGTTTGTGTTGAGACTTCTAGCAGGTGGGGCTCTCTGTGTGTACGTGTGTGTGTGTGGTCAGGGTCTAGGGGTCAGGGTCTGGGGTCAGGGTTAGGCTCTAATGGTCTAAAGGTGAGGACGGTCTGCCTAGCAACAAGTTTGTTAGCAACATCTAACAAACTGGCTAATGCTTACAAACTGGCCACAGCTAACAAACTGGCTAATGCTTACAAACTGGTGACAGCTAACAAACTGGCTAATGCTTACAAACTGGCTAATGCTTACAAACTGGCAACAGCTTACATACTGGCTAATTCTAACAAACTGGCAACAGCTTCAAGCTGGCAACAGCTAACATACTGTCAAATGCTATAAAAACGTGTTAATGCTAACAAATGCTATCGTTAGCTAGGCCTTGGTAAAAAAAAAAAAAGATTTCCAGTCAATAAAGTTTATTGACTGGAAGCAGTACAGCTACATCTCCTGCTGGGAATCAAAAACCACAACCAACAGTACAGCTACATCTCCTGCTGGGAACCAAAAACCACAACCAGCAGTACAGCTACATCTCCTGCTGGGAGCCTAACCCCACAACCAACAGTACAGCTACATCTCCTGCTGGGAATCTATCCCACAACCAACAGCACAGCTACATCTCCTGCTAGGAATCTATCCCACAACCAACAGTACAGCTACATCTCCTGCTGGGAGCCTAGCCCACAACAAGGAGTCTGCAGCGTCTTACCTGCGGTAGGTGCTGCACTGGGACCAAGTGCCGTTCGGACCTGGATCGCTGGTGGTGGATTGGTTGCTGGGCGAGTTGCAGAAGACAAGTCCCTCCCCCCGACTCTGAGATCCGCTCGGGGACACGGCATAGCCCAGTTGCATCCTGGGAAATTAAAACAACCCAAGCCAGTGGTGGTTAGTAGGGCGTCAAGATCAAAGTCACCCTGTTAAAATGGGAATCACACACTCTGCTATTATCTGAGTACTGTTATAATATAATATGAATCAGTACTGTTATAACAGAACACAAAGCAGTACTGTACTAGCTCAGTGTGAGCGTGTTCAGGCTCGCTAAAGCTAAGAGCTGACGTAGTGTGATTAAAAGGCCCACTGAGCGTGTTAGGCTCGCTAAAGCTTAGAGCTAAGAGCTAGCGTAGTGTGGTTAAAAGGCCCAGTGAGTATATTAGGCTCGCTCAAGCGATCGTTCTCCTCGTCTTCTACCAGAAACCACACGGTCGCTTGGAGCGCTGAAACATTGTTCACACCCACGTGAACACATCAACTTATGAATACATGAATTAATGAACACATCAACTTATTAATACATGAATCGCCTGCTCCTCGGGATCGTTTAACAGGGAAGTAGTGCCACGGTCCACTGCAGTGTGTGGGGCCCAGACACAGGTCAATGTGTGTGAAGTCCAGAGGTTCACATTAATATTTTGTTGCTGGACTCTCCCAGAAAAGTAGGAACAGATTGAAGAATGAAGAACTGACAAAAGACGATATATAAATATATCGCGTCAGAAACAGGAACTACAAATAATAGAGTATGTTAAAGTATCTCCAAGATGTCCAAAGGCAACGACAGTCCCTTCTCTCCGGACTGGGGAACACCGTGGTACTGATGAACGCAGTGTTAGGAATGTTACCAGCTGGTGTCGGTGGCGACATTCCCACCATGCATTCAGATCCCGAGCGGTACCCAGTGAGCGACCGGGCACGTTCCCTCCCCCTACAGCGGGGGTCCCGCCAGAGAGGAGGTGGAGCCAACGCTACGACTCGCTCCTCAACTCCCTCGATTGCGTAGCGCGGTAGTGCTCTTTTTCACCAGAGGTGGCGCCAAAGAGGAGGAATGGAGTCCTCGAGGTCCCGATTTGACATCGAATGGATTGCATGAGATGTTTAGAGCACTTACAAATGTGCTCTAAACATCAAAAATACTGACAAAAATTAAACTCGTTGTGGAGGAGAAATTATTTGACCGCACAATGCCTCGTCCGACTTGCTCCGTCACCATGGTAACTCGGGTCTGTAACAAGGGAACTAGGTTTCTACCTGCTCTGTTACCATGGTAAAATGGGTCTGTAACCATGGTAACTGGGGTCCTAACTGCTCAATCACTATGGTAACTAGGTTTTGTAACCATGGTAACTAGGGTCTGTACCCATGGTAACGAGGGTCCTTACTGATCAGTGGCCTTGGTAACGAGGGTTTGTAACCATGGTAATTAGGGTCCGTCGTCTGTTCCCATAGTAACGAGGGTCCTAACTGATCAGTGACCTTGGTAACTAGGGTTAGCAACCATGGTAACTAGGGTCCGTCGTCTGTACCCATAGTAACGAGGGTCCTAACTGATGAGTGACCTTGGTAACAAGGGTTTGTAACCATGGTAA